>NW_017804874.1:534432-560358 GCF_001891065.2 Hippocampus comes
GCCACAGTAGCACTGTTGCTATTTCCGACATGCTCCCTGTGTGAGGCGGGGCTTTTCTGCAGCAATGGCGACTAAAACAAAATTACGAAGTAGACTTGACGTAAAACACACACTTGAGGTGTCATTGTCTCCTATTACCCCGAGATGGGACCGTCTGGTTGCAGAAAATCAAGCTCGGGGCTGTGGTGAGTCATCATTTTCATGCACTTTGAATTTGCGTTGTATCGTATTTTGAAGGCATTAAACATTACCATAGCGATCAGAGTGTTGCGGCCAGATTAGACGCTCCTTGTGTTTATTATTATATTTCGAAAACACCACAGTTTTCATGCAGTTCATACCATATTATTTTGTTGTATTATTTCCGCCACACCTTAAATGCCGGTCCCTGAAAATATTGTCTGACATAAACCGGTCCGTGGGGCAAAAAAGGTTGGGGACCCCTGCATTAAGTGACGTCACGTCCAAGTTCTACTTCTTCAAGTTCACGTGGGTGCCACCCAGTGTTCAGACAGAGAAACTACAGTCAAAACATGTTAAATTATAAATATTCCTACATGTTACTTTTTTATTGCAGTTATTATGAATGAAATTAATAATTAAAATCATAATTTCATACTCCTACTCCAGAAGGATTGATAACAAAAAAATATGCCACCCCTTTGTACCCAAATAAAATCACATACAGTACTGATTTGCCCTGTGATGTGTGACATGAAGTATGTTCATTTCATTTGGGAATTTGGTTGCATTCGAAATGGAATACAAGGTTCAATGTAAACGTGATTAGTGATTATCTTGGTGTTTAATCTCAATAGGACATTTGCAAAAAGCTGCTTTTGCTATCGGGACAATAATGATCCACTTTCTTCCAGATTTTATGACATGTTACAGACCAAAAATTGAATCGTCATTTGTTTGTGCATTTTCTGCACTGTTAATTTGATGCAGTGCCCTCCTTTTGAAAAAATATTATTATGATTATTATTATTAAAGAAGTCAGCGAGGGAGCGAGAAATCGACAGGCGGATCGGTGCAGCGTCTGCTGTGATGCGGACTTTGTATCGGTCTGTCGTGGTGAAGCAGGAGCTAAGCCAAAGGGCAAATCTCTCAATTTACCAGTCGATCTACATCCCAACCCTCATCTATGGTCACGAGTTATGGGTCATGACAGAAAGAACGTGATCCCGGATACAAGCGGCCGAAATGAGTTTTCTCCGCAGGGTGTCCGGGGGTCTCCATTAGAGATAAGGTGAGAAGCTTGGTCATCTGGGAGGGGCTCAGAGTCGAGCCGCTTCTCCTCCGCGTAGAGAGGAGCCAGATAAGGTGGCTCGGGCATCTGATTAGGATGCCTCCTGGACGCCTCCCTGGTGAGGCGTTCCGGGCATGTCCTACCGGCAGGAGGCCCTGGGGACGACCCAGGACATGCTGGAGAGACTATGCCTCCCAGCTGGCATGGGAACGCCTCGGGATTCTCCGGGAAGAGCTGGAAGAAGTGGCTGGGGAGGGGGAAGTCTGGGCTTCTCTGCTAAAGCTGCTGGCCCCCGAGACCCGACCCCGGATAAGCGGCGGAAAATGGATGGATGGAAGAAAAGTCAGTAGTTCTAAAATTGATATTTTTACACCGAATCCATCTTATCGGTATCTGTCTTGACACCTTAAAACCGTGACCGGAACATTCCTTATATTTTGAAACCACAGAAAAATGAATGACAAAATAATGAACACCACTTGATTATGTAGCAGTTTAATTACACAGTGGTACCTCAAAGTTTGCACACGTCAAAGTCATTTTCGATTTTTGTGTTCAGTAGTTTGAAAATCATCAAATGATTAATTATAAGTATTTTTGCCCTTTTTGTTGGACATGTTCTGAATGGATGAGAGAGGTGAGAAAAGATATCCCCACTGGAAGTTACTGCGAAGTCGGAGGTATCATGTAGATTCTAGCTTGCTCACTTGCCGATCTGCCACATTCATGTCACTGTCATTGTCGTGTGTAAAGTGAACCCCTACTGATTCATAATTACATTTTTGAGAGTGTTTAAATGAATGAATTACAGACAGTCAAATTTGATTTTACTTATGCAAGAGAATGAATAATGTGAATATTAGTCTCAATGGTGGCCCGATAGTCAACTGTTTAGCGCGTCGGCCTCACAGTGCAGAGATCGTGGGTTCGATTGTGGCTCCAGCCTTCCTGTGTGAAGTTTGCATGTTCTCCTTGTGCCCGTGTGGGTTTTTTCAGGGTACTCCGCTTACCTCCCACATTCCAAAAAACATGCATGGCAGGCTGATTGAACACTCTAAATTGTCACTTGGTGTGAAATGTGAGCATGGATGGTTGTTTGTCTCTGTGTGCCCTGCGATTGGCTGGCAACCAGTTCAGGGTGTCCCCCGCCTACTGCCCAAAGACAGCTGGGATAGGCTCCAGCATGCCCCCGCGACCCTTGTGAGGAAATAGCGGATCGGAAAATGGATGGATGGATGGATGAGATTAATCTCAATGTTATATGAAACATTGCCTGTGAAGATATCCATCCATTTTCTGATCCGCTTATCCTCATAAGCGGATCACCAGCGGGGTGTGCTGGAGCCTATCCCAACTGTCCTTAGGCAGTAGCCGGGGGACACCCTGAATTGGTTGCCAGTCAATCGCAGGGCACATATAGATGAACAACCATTCACACACATACTCACACCGAGGGACAATTTAGAGTGTTCAACCAGCCTGCCATGCATGTTTTTTGGAATGTGAGAGGTAACCGGAGTACCCTGAGAAAACCCACACGGGCAAAGGGAGAACATGCAAACTTCACAGAGGAAGGTTGGAGCCACAATCGAACCCACGATCTCTGCACTGTGAGGCAGACGCGCTAACCACGGTCCACCATCTGTGACGTCAATAAAGGTTAAATTATGGTCATAGATTGGGCACATTCTTTATTCAGAATAAAATTGATCCTAATAGTACATTTTATCTTGAAAGTTGACTAAATAGGAATTCGACCAACAGCATTGAACAGTTCATGGGCAAACTTAGACGTACCGCTGTACTACATTTGTATTACCTGTCACAATGTTTCAATCTTTACCTGTGGTGCTGGTAAATGCAATTTGAGTGCGATTTAAATGATCTCCGACAGAATATTCAGATTGACAATTCCAGTCCACAGGATGAGTGCTGAATGTCATCAGTCTCATATACATCTGGATCACTTGTCGAGCTTTTTTCAGAGCTTCCTTTGGTGAGCTTTCTGCCTCCTTTGTTAACCTGGATGGACTTTCCTAAAAACACGCACACACAATACAAACAATTTTCAAACAGATATGAAAACCTGCTCAACATGATGCCAAGTTCTACAAAATATGTGTGAATTAATTCAAATTTAAGCAATTATAGTTCCCTTTTATAAGGAGTACAAAATTATTTGAAGGAGTTATTGCATTTCCCCAAATCGCACCGAGAGAGAGCAGGGGTGAAATCAGGTTGATGTTCAGGCAGGTAAAAAGATTTTAAAAAAGATGACATCATCGAAAATATGAAACATAAGTATACAAATAGCCATTATATCTTCGGCCGTCAAGAAATAAGTTGCATTTTCCTTCCATTCGTGGTGAAATCAATTTCTTTACGCGCCTTTTTCGCGCACTTTCAACGTGCTAAGATTACAGTCACTTGTGCTGTGGGTCCGAAAATTATTGCCAGTGACTTGTGCGACTCACCTTCATCTCATCCACAGGCTACTTTGAAGGTGTGAGATCCAAAGTCAGTATCAATATCGGATTGCTTTTGTTTGCAACACAGCACTCTTTTTTTCTTTTTTGCAGAACTGGAAATACAACTCATTGCTTGACACTCAAATTCCAAATGATCCGCACACTCCTTGCAAACCTCAACACGTTTTTGGCTATTATTTACACTATTCTGCCAACTGTCCAGCCACTTGGTCAAAGGAGAACACTGCTGTAGATAATGAGTTCATTTTGAAATCAGCTTGAAAACTATGAATAAGCCTTAGGTAAGCTGTCAGTGTGGAGTACAAAGGAGGGAGGCAAAAGAGTGCGAGCTACAATTATGGACCATGTAATCAACCATGGAATGACCCAGAGGGACAACACAACGTAGGCTGAGGTTTGCTTTTTCTCCCACTCCTATCGCTCAGTAAAATGATGGGAGAGTGCTTGGTTGCTGTGTCAAGAGGTTTGGTTGTCTTATGAAAGACTTTCTTATTTGGGGAAGATAGTATTCCGTCAATCGAGTTCAACTTAACGCATTTTCCGCACTATAAGGCGCACCTAAAAGCATTACATTTTCCCAAAATTCCCGACTCTGCACCCTTATTATCCGATGTGCCTTATATACGGTACTTACAATGTTTTTATAGTCACCATTGAGTTGTTTCCCTGTTAGTGTTTCTATGTCATCTAGTGGTGATTATTAGCAGGAACCAATTGTAAAGTAAAAGGGTTCTGCCCGACACTAATTGCATTCGCAACACATACTCAAACAGACAACTACTTTGTGAGCTCTGCGCAGCCATTCTGAAATGAAGATAAAACCAAAAGCTGAGTTAACTACTGACTAAATGAAGGAAGAAGGAGAAAAGCAAGGCTTGCAAGGATATTTAGCCCCACGAGGTTCGTTGGCCTTTTTGTTGAATTGTCTTCATAATGTTTGTCTTTCATTTATTGTTTTGTAATGCCATTTGTATTTATGTTTCATGTCCGTGTTCAGGACCAGTTCTCACGGCTTTCCGAGGAATAAACCCTGTATTTTTATGGACTTTGTGTCATACTTCATGCTACATCCTGAGGGAGCTACATATGGATCAATATTCTGATTTCTTGGATATGGTATTTTAAAAGTTCTGTAAAGCGCTTTGTTACAGCTGCAGCCTTTGGTGAGCTTTCTGCCTCCTTTGTTAACCTGGATGGACTTTCCTAAAAACACGCACACACAATACAAACAATTTTCAAACAGATATGAAAACCTGCTCAACATGATGCCAAGTTCTACAAAATATGTGTGAATTAATTCAAATTTAAGCAATTATAGTCCCCTTTTATAAGGAGCACAAAATTATTTGAAGGAGTTATTGCATTTCCCCAAATCGCACCGAGAGAGAGCAGGGGTGAAATCAGGTTGATGTTCAGGCAGGTAAAAAGATTTTAAAAAAGATGACATCATCGAAAATATGAAACATAAGTATACAAATAGCCATTATATCTTCGGCCGTCAAGAAATAAGTTGCATTTTCCTTCCATTCGTGGTGAAATCAATTTCTTTACGCGCCTTTTTCGCGCACTTTCAACGTGCTAAGATTACAGTCACTTGTGCTGTGGGTCCGAAAATTATTGCCAGTGACTTGTGCGACTCACCTTCATCTCATCCACAGGCTACTTTGAAGGTGTGAGATCCAAAGTCAGTATCAATATCGGATTGCTTTTGTTTGCAACACAGCACTCTTTTTTTCTTTTTTGCAGAACTGGAAACACAACTCATTGCTTGACACTCAAATTCCAAATGATCCGCACACTCCTTGCAAACCTCAACACGTTTTTGGCTATTATTTACACTATTCTGCCAACTGTCCAGCCACTTGGTCAAAGGAGAACACTGCTGTAGATAATGAGTTCATTTTGAAATCAGCTTGAAAACTATGAATAAGCCTTAGGTAAGCTGTCAGTGTGGAGTACAAAGGAGGGAGGCAAAAGAGTGCGAGCTACAATTATGGACCATGTAATCAACCATGGAATGACCCAGAGGGACAACACAACGTAGGCTGAGGTTTGCTTTTTCTCCCACTCCTATCGCTCAGTAAAATGATGGGAGAGTGCTTGGTTGCTGTGTCAAGAGGTTTGGTTGTCTTATGAAAGACTTTCTTATTTGGGGAAGATAGTATTCCGTCAATCGAGTTCAACTTAACGCATTTTCCGCACTATAAGGCGCACCTAAAAGCATTACATTTTCCCAAAATTCCCGACTCTGCACCCTTATTATCCGATGTGCCTTATATACGGTACTTACAATGTTTTTATAGTCACCATTGAGTTGTTTCCCTGTTAGTGTTTCTATGTCATCTAGTGGTGATTATTAGCAGGCACCAATTGTAAAGTAAAAGGGTTCTGCCCGACACTAATTGCATTCGCAACACATACTCAAACAGACAACTACTTTGTGAGCTCTGCGCAGCCATTCTGAAATGAAGATAAAACCAAAAGCTGAGTTAACTACTGACTAAATGAAGGAAGAAGGAGAAAAGCAAGGCTTGCAAGGATATTTAGCCCCACGAGGTTCGTTGGCCTTTTTGTTGAATTGTCTTCATAATGTTTGTCTTTCATTTATTGTTTTGTAATGCCATTTGTATTTATGTTTCATGTCCGTGTTCAGGACCAGTTCTCACGGCTTTCCGAGGAATAAACGCTGTATTTTTATGGACTTATTGTCGTGCTTCATGCTACATCCTGAGGGAGCTACATATGGATCAATATTCTGATTTCTTGGATATGGTATTTTAAAAGTTCTGTAAAGCGCTTTGTTACATTGCAGTGGTGGTGAAGGCTCTCAATAAATAAAGCTGTATTGTATTGTATTCCCTTCAACGTAGTTCCATTTGTGGATATATAGTCCAACCTCAGGCACGACTGTAGCTTCTATTCTATGCGCCTTATAATACAATGCGCCCTATATATGAAAACATTCTTAAAATAGGCCATTCATTGAAGATGTGCCTTATAATCCAAAGCGCCTTATAGTGCAGAAAATCTAATCGTCATTATTTCTTTATGATACACCTATCAATTCATATTTATTCATATACAATTTGGGAAAGGCTTGCCTGTAGCTTAGTAAAATCAAAACTTTAAAATGCTAGGCAATAAATCACTAAATCATGTATGTACAGCAGGGGTGCCCATTACGTCAATCGCAATCGACCGGTAGATCGCGGACTGATCCCAAGTCGATCGCGAGGGGTGTAGAGGAGAAAAAAACCCAACAACCATTTGTGTGTCTTTGTGCATGTTAGTCATATATAAATATTTTGTGTTCATGTACACTGCACCCTAATCATCCTATCAGTCTCATTTTCACAAAAAGTATTAAAAAAATAAAATCAAATAAAGCAGGTAAATCTTTAACCTACGGTGGCACGTGACCTGCGTCACCGGAAGTTGTTAGCGCTCAGCAGTCTGCAATTTCAGCTTGTGATCAGAGCTGTTGCCCTATATCTTTTATCGTTATCATTATTCTCATTCAGAGTTTGTTTTGTGTACAATTCACCGAGGGCACAGGCAAAGAATAGGAATCTGGAGGGCACAGGGAAGCATTTTCAAACGGTACGCGTGAGCTACGATAGCAAAAGTGCGTCGGATGCCTCCGTGTCAGGCTATTGCTCATCATGGCATGCATGTGTATGTACGTGCGCGCACGCGATAACGGGTCGATCGCGGGAGGTTGGTTGATCAAAAAATCGATCTTCGGTCCAAAAAGTTTGGGCACCGCTGATGTACAGTAATTGTGCACTGACTCATTAATGCGTTTTCTTCAGGGTCATATTGCTTTTATTTGAATGACCTGTATTTGAACCTCCTTGGAGGGCAAGGCGTGTCAGTGGTATATTGTTACAACTTCCATCCGTCCATTTTCTGAACCGCTTTATCCTCACAAGGGTCGCGGGGCGTGCTGGAGCCTGTCCCAGCTGCTTCGGGCAGCAGGCGGGGGACACCCTGAACCGGTTGCCAGCCAATCGCAGCGCACACTCACACCTAGGGACAATTGAGACTCTAAGACTGGGGCTTTCAAAGTCGAAAAGTGATTTGACTTTGGCGGCAATGTCACCAACGTCAATATTTGCACCAAATGGATAACACATATCGCTGACTATAGGCTTGATGGATGCAAAGTCAGTAATACGCCTCTCAAACTCTGACGAGATGCTCTGAACATGCTCCTCATAACGTGCACTGTCAAGCTGTTCCACACCTTTCCCTTGACGTTGTAGTTCTGCTTGGATGTGAGGGAACACGCGCGCGCGCGCACGCACACACACACACACAAATCACCCCCACACATACAGACACGCACACACACACGCTTGCAAGCACGCGGGTGCCCAACCATGCACTCGCGCACAAATGCACGCACGCCACGATGAGCAACAGCCAGAACGGGCAAAACATGAACAAAAGCTAAAGACACAAACACACAAATCCCCCCCCCCCGCCTCCTTTTCCCCCACCCCTCTCGCGGCACGGGGATTGATGATAGGCTGACGTGGTACGTTCTGCATTAAGCACCGTCGTTTAAATGGCAGCGCCATCGCCGAGGCTTTTTCGACAATTGTCGTGTGAAAGCCCGGGAGCCGCACTGAACCAGCCAAAGAGCCGCGGGTTGGCCACCCCTGCTCTCAGCCATGTTGAGGTTTCGGGGTGAAAACCGCTGTCATCGCTCGCTGCTCGCTATGGTTAACAGCGGTCAACTTCCAGCAGCGTTTCCAACTCATCGATAAGGAAAGTAGTTAATGGCTGTCCTAAACGTCGCTCAATGATGTCATCAGTGTGTGAGCCAGCAGCGGCTTCATTTGGGGGAGGGGCCACAAGACCTCCCGGCGCTGCTCATTGAGAACAACATGCTTTCACCACACAGACTCCAAAAGGCTCCAATAACACCAGAAAAAGTCGCTAGATTGTTACGAGTCACTTTTTTGAAAAAGAGTCGCTCGAGAGGATCTGAATACTCACTAAATATAGCGTCAAAGTCGCTAAGTTTAGCAACACCGACTTCCTGTCATGTCAAAAAAAAACAATTTTTTTTTTTGTTTTTTTTTTCCAACACACCTCACGGTCGCTTTGGGATTCGACCACGGTCGACTGGTTGGGCACCTATGATTGAGAGGGTTCATCCAGCCTTGCCATGCATGTTTTTGGGAGGAAACCGGAGTACCCGGAGAAAACCCACGCAGGCACTGGGAGAACACGCAAACTCCACATAGGGAGGCCAGAGCTGAGATCGAACCCACGATCTCTGCATTGTGAGGTCGACGCGCGAACTGGGCCACCATTGTTACAACATATTTCCACCATTTATGACATATCTGCAAGCTATTTGGATTACAAGTGCAGACATTGTGATTGAATAACATCTGGGCCAATTTGTTAAAATTGCAGATAATTCGTGCCAAGTAAATATCTAAGTTTGTGTACGTCCGGGGTTTTTTTCAGTTTTTAAAAAAAAAAAAAAATTCGTCACTGGAATTAAAAATCTGCTTGTATGAAATTCTTACCTCAAGCTCTTCATTTATTTCCGAGATACATCCTTGGGAGTAAAGATGGTAGATTGCTTTTTCCAGGGTGTTGACATATCTTCTGTTGTCTGAATTTCTGCCGTAACGGAATTGTGTTCTTAGAAGCTCAAGTACTTGTGGAAGGGCTGCTTTGACATAACAAACTTTACTCTGTAACACACGATGAACAAATAAGCACCACAAAAAAAGATCAAGGCACTTGGAAAACATTTTGGCAGGATATCTGAACTGAAGACCAATACAATGAAACAGAAAAATCAACTCGTCATTGCAATTTATCTGCCACTACAGTATTTTTGTTTAGTTTTGGAGCTTAGTCATACGTTCTACAGTGATGTGTGATCAGGTGAGACTCTCCAATAAGAATAATAAATTTAGTTACATGCTCTGTGCTTTGCACTGATTGTATATCTGAATCCAATAATGTCCATGATGCATCGGCAAAATTGTTTTTTTTCAGGTGCAGGAGCGATCCATAGGCGGGCCAAGCCCACCCATCAAGATGCTTGTGCATTTCATTTTTTCTTTTGCTGATTGCATAAAACCACAGATAAAAAGTTTGAGGTGAAGCAAACAGTCCCCTCTGCCTACCTACAGCGCACTATGCAATCACCTAGTTGTCGTCATTTATTTTCTTTAGCTATAAATTGCTATGTTCCAAATATTTGTGCAAAAGGAATGCTGATGGTTTCACCGGTTTTTAATGTCAGGCTGCTAATATTATGGAAAATTTAACAGGAGACCATGCAAACTCTGGGATCTCATTGTTGCTACATACACAAATTTTATCAGACATTTTGTTGTTAACCCCACTGCAATATGTCCTACGAGTTTTGAAATTGCTTTTTTTAAGAGCAATTACTGTTTTGTTCATCTTTAATTAATTGTGAAATAGCATTTTTGGTTGCCACCATTTACATGTTAATGTTGTAGGGATGGGACCGTGTTCAGTAAAACCAAGAACCGTTTAATGCTCTGCACAGTACAATCTGCCTTTGAAACCAAAGTTTTTCAGTTTTCCACTTGGAGCGGGATAATTAAGCGCTGCATATTCTACCTCCTGAGCTGGCGGAGTTGTTTAAAAGTGACACCAAGGGTGAAGATTTCATTGGATTTAGTGATTTGGAGTGACACTGATGGTTTGGTAAACTTGTTAGCATGTTCTTTATGCTACATAGAAATCCAAACTACATAACTCATAATGTTACGTGAACATACCAGGCACGTTCTCCGTTCTCTGTTTATGCGTCATGTAATGTTAGCATATTGTACACTTATTCAGCCTGTTGTTCTCTATTTTTATTTTTCTTTGCCTTTCAAGAAGACATGTCTGTTCTTAGTGTTGGATTTTATCCAATAAATTTCCCCTCAAAATGCCACTTATACTCCAGTGCGACTTATATGTTTTTTCCCCCTTCTTTATTATGCATTTTATGGCTGGAACGATTTATAGTCCGAAAAATACAGTATGTCATCTTGTTGTTTTGACCTAAGCAGAGGCAGAATCTGGTGACTTATAATTTAACATTAGATAGACTATCACATCATATTTAAGTCAAAGTATTGATGTGGATGAATTTGCTTGATCCATTTAACAACATTAGATAGACTATCACATCATATTGAAGTCAAAGTATTGATGTGGATGAATTTGCTTGATCACAACTCACTGAATTCAGTTAGATTTTCAACATGTCTCGCGTGACGCAAAAAAAAAAAATTAAAATACAGTATATTGCCTCGCTCAACAAACTGTGCAGTCGGAGTGAGGTCATTCACACAGAAATGTAGCACTTTGAGCAGGGTCTTTGTTGTGAGGTTAAGAAAATGATGAAAACAAATCAGATGTACTGTCTATTCACCAAAGCAGGTTTGGAGCTTCTGGATAATATTAGGACTGAATCGGAGCCAGTCATAAGAGGGAGGCATGTGATACCACTTATGACAAAACCATTCTCAACACTGTATTTCACTGTTTCTGGGTCATTTCACCGCATTGTGACAGTTGGTGCTGGCTTCCCCCAGAACTGTTTATCGGGTGTGCGGCCCGACTTGTTATACGCAATGCTATGCAATCGCAGGCACTAAAGGCAAGGTAAATTAAAGAAAGTTTTTTTTTCTTTTTTTTGCCGTTGCTGCCTAGCCACTAATTATCAGGGCAATAACTTTTGTTTAACTTCCACTAGCACTTCCAATTCTGTCACTTCATACTTCATTTTATACTTGCAGTGATGTCACAAATTTCTTATGGTGCACATCACTAAAGCTAACAAAGGTGGAAAACCCTCTTTTAAATACAGTGGTCTCCACCAATTTTGCATCTGTTGCCACCAGAGTGCACATACTTTTGAAGTGTGTGAACATTTAATGCAAATTGGCCACACGGTGGTACTTTACAAAGATTTTGTCTCATAACACGTCACCTGATTTGGTATGGAAATTAATGCAATTTCTGCTCAGAACTCAGGAAAGTTTAATGGATAATGTCCACTTACCAAATTCAAACGTTCAGTAAACTGATAAATTATAAAACACCCATGGTCCAACTGATTGTCAATCTGTAAAGGGAAAAATGGATGTTAGTGTTCTTCTACAAACTCAATCTGCAAATCATTTCACAAACCTCATTATCACTTAATCGATGCATTTTTTTTCCACTGCATTTGAGGCAGGTTTATATGAACAGAGGTGGCAATTTACAAAATGTTGCCGGTCAGTCATTCTTCAGCAGCCTGGACACCTGTCTGTCATCTGTCATTATTTCAAGCAATTGCCTTATACAAGCTCGCCAAAAACAACCCAAAACGCCGTTGTGGGAAATTTGTGACCTGCACATTGATTATGACTATGAACAATTTGCGAACAAACACACACAGGACAGGCGGGGGCGTGTTTCCGTCAGTTGTCAGAAAATGGGCGTCCGTCAGTGACAGACAGGGCTCCGTCTCTATTTGAATCGTTGAGTGATGATTACACTGATGGACAAAAATCCACTTCCGTCAGTGTTTAGTTTGCCATTTTCTTTTTAAATTTGTCGCTATTCGTCAGAAAAATGGGCGTCCGACGTGACGCACTGACGAGATCTTCAGTACTGACGAAATGCCCATCTCTGTATATGAATAAATAAATTCTGCTTTGTCTTGAAAGAACTGTCAGTAAAGCAACCTGATAATAGTTTCCAGCTCATCACTGACAACAAAGGTACATGCCCTACTTTGTCAGCACTGATGAACAAAACAGTTTTGTATTTTACAATGTACCAAGTACTGTATGTAATACTATTTTAAGATGTCTTTCCATTGTTCTTCTTCTTGTCTCGGATTGGCCTAATGAAAGTCTTTCATATTACAGTATGGGATAATTCTCACCAGGCGATTGAGGATCCTAAGGTGCTCCTGTGTTACCGAGTGTCGGCATGGACCAGGAACACCACCCATTATGAGGTGAAAGCACAGGATGGGAAAGAAGCATAGATGCCAAGCCTAAAGGAGTAAAGGACAAACGATGAGTAAAATACAAGCAGTCTCTCAAAATATAACTGCGTACATTGTTATTGTTGTCGCACGATTATGATTGCACAAGGCAGGCTTCCAGAGAAACCGAAGACTGAACAAGCTGGTCAAAAAGGCAGGTTTAATATTGGACTGTCAGACAGTATAAAAAACAAAGAACAGGGATCGCCAACTTATTTACACATCATAGCTACTATAAAAAACAGGGATCGCCAACTTATTTACACATCATAGCTAATTTGGGGGATTTGTTTCATGTAAAGGGCAACTTGATACACACTTCTGTGACAAATTTGTCCTCATTAGCTTCAATTGTTCAGTATGTTACTATTCATATTTAAGAATCACATTTGCTTGCATTTACACCCTCATACAGGAAATTTGACCTCTTCATTTGACCTCTTCATAGTTGCGGACACAGCAAACACACACTTTGGAGCAGGCGGCTACTTAAGCACAGAGCAGTTAACGTAGTCGGGGTGTTGCACAAGGTGACCACAGCCATCGGTCTTTTGCCACATTCTCTTTTGGGCTCTGTCAACCTGAAATTTTATTTTGTTTTTTTGCCTACATTTCTCTGCTGGACGGTGACTGGAACCAGGGCCATATGGTGGCATCTTGGTGTCCGTAAGATCACACATGCATGTGTGGGCTGACATCGAGCATTTGCACACTCGGCTGAAACCTCACAACTCAGAGGTTTTTTAGATCTGTCTTATGACGTCTATGTCAAGACACTGATCATGTTAATTATTTCTGATTTAGCAAAGCCGCCTCCTTGTGCTGCCACTTTACCATAGTGGAGAGGCTTGTGTGTATCCACAGTTGTTGGGGGCTGATGTCCTTGGTAGGGTCACTTAGTAGGTAGGTCGTAGATGATTTACCGGACAAAATATGACTCAAAGACTCACGATGGAGAAAAACATTTTGAAGTAATTTTCATATTTCTCTCGAGGCTGGTCTTGAGGTGCGGTTTGATGGCAAAAACTTGGTGGCCAGGGCGACACCAAGGGGCTAGGCTGGGCACAGCCCAATGACACAACATGTGGTAGAGTGGCCGTTTCCCAACCCAAATGTCGAAGTGTCCTTGAACAAGAATCCCCAGTTGCATCAGTAGGTAAACGAGATAACAATGTGAAGTGCTTTGAGTACGTGAGGTAGAAAACCACTGTACAAGTGATAGCCAATTTACCGTTGTTGATCATATCATCCACAGTCATGGTTGGATGAAATAAAATGCACACAAATACCAACACACTCATGCAGGCAGGCCGAAGTCAAACGCAACATTTAGAAATATGAAGCATTACAAGACTTTTGTGTCATTGTGCTTCGTAGATCTGATTTGAATGAATGAGCCACTGCAAAATGGTGTTGACCGTCTGACATTTGATCACAAGTTATATTTCATTAATAAACCCCGAACTGGTCTCCAGCCAGTCGCAGAGCATGTTTAAACAAACAACCATACACACCTTTGTCTTTACATGCCCTGCATGGTTTTGGAATGTTGAGTACCCAGAGAAAAGCCACGCAGCCACGGAGAGATCATGTAAACTCCAGAGGTTGGCCGGAGCCCTGATTTGAACTCAAGGCCTCAGAACTGTGAGGCAGATGTGCTAACCAGTGCCGCCAGCTTGAATTATCTTAAACACAGTATAATTTTCCAACAACAAAATTGTGGCGAGTGAACATTGTTAGTGGTTAGTAACTCTCCGAAACTACTCACCACAGCGGCTGATGAGCAAAAAATTCATGTCAAGCTCTGCACATAACACATTTTCCGTCACTCATTCCAACTTGCTTGGATTCATTTCTTCACCTCATTAAGACATTCGCGATTGTTCAGGAGCCTCCCTGATGCTGCATACGTGAAAAATATGTGACAGAAAAAAAAAAAAACGGAGAAGGTAAAAGGGTACAGCAAATATACCAAAGCTTGACTTCAACCCATGTGTGTACAAATTTTGGAGACAAAGAAATTTCACAATGAGGTGGTGAACTGAAACCAGTTTCTATAATCATGCCTCACACACATATGGTTCCACTTATTACCAAATGTTAATAATAGATCATAACAGATTTAACATGTGGCATATGCATTGGTGCGGACGAAGGGAGGTTGATGGCTGGGCTGAGAAACCACTTCTGGTTAACTCCAGGATTTACCATTCCCAACTCTAGAGAGAATAAAGGAGACATGAAACCACTTATTGGATTTTCTCATTGTTTTTTCATGTGTTGTCTATCATTTGCAATAAAACAACGCTTTTGCCAATTGTCTCTTAGTCATGTCAACATCTCCATTTGCAACATTATGCCACAATGAAAACCAAGTACACTGGTTGCACATGATTAAAATATGGTAAAATTATGTCATTTTCCCCTCTTCTCCTCTAGCCACAACTCAGACTTGCTTTTAGTGGATCTAAGGTAGGGGTGTCCAAAGTCGGTCCTTAAGGGCCGCTGTCCTGCTTGTTTTCCAGCACTCCCAGGAGCAACATACCTGATTCGAATAATCAGGTTCGTTCTAATGCTGCTTCAGAGCTGGCTGATGAGTTGATCATTTGAATCAAGTGTGTTGCAGCCGGGAGAGCTGGAAAACAGGCAGGACAGCGACCCTGCAGGCCTGGAGCTGGACATGCCTGGTCTCAGGTGAAATCTATTTTCTGTCACCAAATTGTCAGCTGCTTCAGGGACATGATACATAACATGCAATCGGCCTGCCGGACTGTCCAGCATGGCGCAATGCCGTCAGCCAAATTTCCAAACATGGTAAATTGGACTTCTCCCTGCATGAAAATTAAGATGCGCCAGTTTTTACACCGAGCGCAAGTGCACCTGATGACATCAATGGAGCCTTAAGTACTTAAAGTCCTCAAACCTATCTGTTCTCACACCCCTCACCATGGGTGCTATGCCCACTCATTGAGGTGACTGTGCCCCTCCCATTTCGGGGACGGATGTCTAAAAGTGAACTTTCATATTATTATTATTATTATTATTATTATTATTATTATTATTACTATTACCCATTCATCCATTTTCTAATCTGCTTTTCCTCACAAGGGTCGCGGGCATGCCGGAGCATGACTTTGGGCAGTAGCGAGAGGTACACCCTGAACCGGTTACCAGCCAATTGCAGGGCACATATAGACGCACAACCAGTCGCGCTCACAATCACACCTAGGGACAAATTGGAGTGTTCCATTAAACAGCCATGCATATTTTGGGAATGTGGGAGAAAAACGGAGTACCCTGAGAAAACCCACGCAGGCACGGGGAGAACATGCAAACTCCACACAGGGAGGCCGGAGCTGGAATCTAACCCTGCACCTCTGCACTGTGAGGTCGGCACGCTTACCACTTGAGCACCGGGCCGCCCTCTGTTATTATTCAAATTCATGTATTTGGTCGCGTGTGGCCTCGTATGGCTGCCTTCAACACTCACTCACTTTGCCCTGGTTCCAAACATGCGTTCAATTTGTGACAGTATTCTGATTCTATTTATTCATTTTTACAATTATTTAATAAAGAATATAAAATCAATGGCTCCTTCACGATGATTACTATAATTTCTGGATCCACTAAATTTCATTTAACAATTAAAGTGTGACATATTTTACAAATGGATTTTTATGGAATTCATGTCTCATGAAAACTCCACAATCCAGGAATCAGGAACAGCCTCAGAAATCAATGAGTCATGCATCTTTGGTGGTTGCACCCAAGAAATCAGTCAGAAGTCTGCACAGAAGAGTTAGCATGCTAAGGTTCCGGACCAATCCGGAACAGGAGTCAATCCCAAAAATGCAGACAAGGAGCGGATCTAATCTATTCTCACAAATCAGGTCGCGAGTCCGACTAAGTGCAACACAAATCGCTGGAACAACCCAGTGCTAGATAATGCTACTAACAAAAAGAGCTCGCAAAAAAAAAAAAGAGAAAAAAAACACGTCTAAAAATGACAAGGAAAAGACAATCAATGACTAAAACAAACGGACTTCGGATAACAATAACAAAGCTAACAATAGAAAACAAAGAAGTATACGAACAGGACTAGAAAATGATATAGAGAACAACGAAAGCCTAGAACACAGGTGTCAAATTCAAGGCCCGGGGGCCAGATCTGGACCGGCAGATCATTTTATGTGGCCTGCGAAAGCAAATCATGTGTCAACTTGCTAAAATCTGTACCGAAATGTCAAATTGTCGTAATGACATTGAGATTTTGCAAGTATCTTGTTTTTGCTAATGACAAGTCTCATTTAAGGAAGCCATTATCTCCAATAGAAAACTACTGAGCCTGATTCCTCAGACATACAGTATAATCACACCTATTAATAACGACAGATCCTCTACCAATGGATATACAAGGTCTGGAACAGCAGGTGATGATCCTAAGCAGAGGTACCGAAACAAGCAGTCGAGGGAGATTCTACAAAGAGGTGCCTGAGATGATCCGACACATAGAAGCAGGGTTGCAGATGCAGGCTTTATGTGAGGCATAAATTTAAATCGGATCCAGCAGGTTCAGTGTCAAGCATGCATGAGAAAGTGACATAAACTACAAACCACAGAAGAAAACATACAGCAAACAACAAAGCCGCAGTCCTGTTGGAATTTCAGTTACAATTCCAAACATCTCTTGGCTAATTAAGTTCACATTGTGGTTGGTAATGTGCCAGTCCAAGTCAAGGGCAACATCAAAATAGAAGTTGAAAGAGAAAACTGAAAAATCCCAAGAGCAGGATAAACAACCACAGCAGATGAGCACAGGCATTCTCAGCAATGCGCCAAAACTCCACGTCACACTCCAGCAGTGTGTGTGGGTTGGGTTAGCGGCAAAATTTGAATCGCGGGGGCACGACGTGACGACATCGCAAATTACAACCAAGCAAAATCCACTCCGTGTTCGCTGTCAAGTATATAGAGACGATACACATATTTTGTGTTTTAGAACATTACATGACCATATTTATAAATTAAAATTACTCGTGGACAAAATAGCAGAGCTCGTTGTAAAAATGTACGAGCAGCTCGCGCCTCGTCGGTCCGTCCATTTGGACACGGGCTGCAACGTTGTCAACGTTGTTGACTGCCACCATCTTCTTGTGGATGAATAAAAAGTCATACAATGTAACATACTTCATTTCGCCATGTAATGCATCAATGCACACGCAACCATCGTCGTGTGTGTGTTTTTTTTAAACCACACAACACATCCATCCATGTTATGAACCACCTAGCCTTACTACGGTCGTATATGGACAAATTGATACATAACACACACATTGATGCAGTTAACACGCGCACGCAAACAAGCCACTTCTGTGGTAGCATAAACATACCATTGTTAGCAATCTTTACATCAGAGTTGCAGTACAATATAAATGTAATTGTTTTTAATTTATCACTGACTTTGTTAATGTTGATGGCTGTCATTAAGTTCTAAAAAAACCCTGCACTTTTCACAACCTTTTTGAATGATGTTTTTTTTTTTTTTTTTTAACAGCGTAATACCTTTAGCATATCATTATCGAGATACTGGGTAAAAACATTGAGATCGTAAATTTTAGCCATGTCACACAACCCTAATGCAGAGGATATCTTATTTATGGCCATATTGCCATGCTGTTATACAATATGTGCTGTTGCCAGATAAGGGCAGGTTAGTGAGGTGGAAAGTTACCAAACAAAAATACGAACGTATTTCAAACAGGAGGACCTACCCTCATGCCTGAAGCAGCACAAAATAATTAACCATTTCATGCACCCGGTAACATGACTACATGATAAGACATCGGTGGCCAACCCGCGGCTCGAGAGCTGGTTCAATGCGGCTCCTGGGTTTTCACATAACAAGCATCGAAAACGCCTCTGTGGTGGCGCTGCCATTCAAACAACGGCGCGAAATATACAGAGGTTACTACGTCAGCCTATCATCAATCCCGTTACTTGATTGTCATACAGGGCAACCAATCACTTGACAACTGAATCACCGCTCATGCGCAAACAACGGTGCACAGCGCTAAGCGCTAAGCTAGTCAGCGAATTACCTCAGATTTTAAGGCAGGGCTGCCCAATGCGTCAATGGCGATCGACCGTGAGCCAGCGGACTGGTCCCAAGTAGAGCGCGAGTGTTGGGATGAGGAAATGGGGGGAACTTTGTGTGTTTCGATTTCGTTCATGTTCGGTGACGTTCCGGCTGTCGCTCATCTCGGTGTGCGTGCGTGTGCTTGTGTATGTGCACGTGTGGTGGTTGGGCGCCCGCGTGAGGTGGGAGGTGCGTCCCTTCAAAAGTCGATCTTCGGTCAAATATGTAGCAAGCTAACCGAAGTAGTAAGTTTTTTTTTTAATAATCTTTATTGAACAAGTCAGAATACAATTCTCAGTAAACAGAAAACAAAACGAGCATGTTATTAATACATACAACCCAAGTAGTAAGTAACCACTGCAGCTCGTGTGTATGTGTGCGTGTGCGTGTGCGTGTGTCTGCGCGCACTCCCAAACACAGTGACAAAATTGGCTCTTAGTCTCTGAGTGGTTGGCCACCCCTGTGGTAAGGTGTCCACTGTCGTAACTGCTGTCCCTGAAAGGATTAAAGTACAGTATTCTGTATTTAGCAACATTTGAATCTCATGAGTAACTGTGGTTCACACACACCTTCAAAGGTCTTGAGTCCATCCATCAATAGAAAATACCGATGTACTTTATATGTTGGACAAGTGACAATAATATAAAATCATAAAATGCTTAAACTGTGTTACACAATAAGAAACTAACACTTAGAATGTTGACATTTGCTAACGCTCATCTTTTTTTCCAAATCAACGATCACAATATACCCATGTGCTATATTTTGAGGGGTAAAAATGTCATGTGACACCCACCAGGCTCTAGTTTTCTATTTACCTCGTTAAGTAGCACACAATGAACATGTGAGGCTGAAGGACTCACCAAAGCAAGTCGCAGATGAGAGAAATGTATTAAAAGAGAGAAAGAGCTAAACTGGGAAGAGTGGACACATAAGAATTTGTGATTTAACAAGCAATACTGTGCAGGTTGTCCTCTTGAACACCAAGTGAAAATATTTGACATTAAATGCAAAAGAAAAGTCTCCAGTTTTACTCATTTCTTCCCTTGGCATACTCTTTTTGTTAACATCTAATTCTGTACAGAAAATGACATAATCCTTCTAGCAACATATGTTTGTACATATCATATATATGTGTATGTATCTGTAGCAAAGTCCCGTTGCTTCAAAATAACCACATAAAGCAAAATGCAAATTGTTTTACCCTTTATGTTCAGGATTTTTTTTTTTTTTTTTTTTAAATGAGACACTTACCTTGGTTGCAAAGTCTACCGCGTGTGTGTTCATCTGGCTGAGGTGAAAAGACAAGCAAGTTTCAGCGTCATTTGCCCAACGGTGGGGCCTTGGATCTTGTACAGTCCTTTCAAATCTCTGTCCAGATGCTTGAGTGTTACGACCTGAAGAGACACTGAGCTCTGCTACTTATTGTCACATCCATCCATCCATAGAGACCGCATGAGTGGGAGGGTGGTTCAGACAATCTCACCGCCTCTATCGTATGAGAAACATTTCTCACTCCCTCACTCACTGATGAGACAAGTCAGCAAATGAGACAAAGTACTCTACATGAAGTAGCCCGTGTTAAATTCACATCTGATGCAACGTCACACTTGTGTTGATATTGGACCAATCAGGCTCCCAAAATGCTGCTCAGAGGCTTGCTAAAAAAGAAGAAACTTTGGATGAACTCAGCAGAAAAAACAACAACCCCCCCCCTCCCATAATATAGCAACTTTCCGATTTCAAACATAAACATCATATACAATGTGACCCACCCAATAAGACTGTATGCCCGCTAGGCACTGAAAGAAGAATAAGACCTTTGATGTGAAGTCATATGCTCCATTGTTAGTTCCCACTCCTTAATTTTGTTGTGACTACAGTACTGACAATATCTGACTGTCATAGAACAGTATTGCTCCTTCAAAGCTGCGATACATTGTGAACTTTGTGTTCCTATCGAATGAATACAAATTCCGTCTTGTTGTTTTTTGTTTTTTTTTTCCTCTAAACTCGTGTTCTGGTTGTAAAAAGGGATGCCGATCAAATTATGTAATCTGACTCGGGTCTTGATCAAATAGCTTTACAGTAAGTATATATGGATCACAAACATAAACCAATAACATTCAGAAAAATAAGTAGGATTGGGTTGAAAAAAAAAACAAAAAAACAAGTTTGATTTGTATCCATTTTTCTTTTCAGAGCCGATATGGATTCATAGACCCATAAATCGACACTTTTAAGATCTTTTTCTCAACTCAACTCAATTTATAGAACAGCCATCGCTGCACACAAAGTGCTTTTCTCATAAATTCATGGGACTTCTTGCGTCACGTGAGATCTCGTCACAACACGAGTAATGTGTCCCCCCCAAAAAAACAAAACCCTGAGGTTTGGGGTTTAAAAAAAAACACTAAAACAGCTGTGGACTCAAACTTTGTGAGACAGTCAGGAATGTGACTGTCATGAGTTTACAGTGCTTTTTGGCCACTTTATTTACACAGTCTGCCCTGTGGCTAGAATTGATTGAAATTATTATTCACTGATTTGATCAGGTTATATTCAATAAAACATACATGATTCATGTAATTGCATTGGGTTCAAATTATGTCAATATTCCTATTTTTACTAATGCACCAAGTTGGAGCAACAAGTTACGACTATTTGCAGCATTGCTTCTTCCGAGAATGGCTTCCATATATGAAAGTAACATTGGTACTGCATGAAATCCTTAACTGAATCGAAAATCAAACAACCAAGTGAACTGTAAATTAAATTGGGCCGATGTGAACTGAATCGGATCGATTTTGGAACTCTGAATGGAGCCCTAAAACAGAAAAAATGAGATTCGCTAATTCATCTCACATGACAGCCATCCATTTTCCGATCCGCTTTATCCTCACAAGGGTCGCGGGAGGTTCTGGAGCCTATCCCCGCCGTCTGGAGCCTATCCCCGCCGGCAATAGGCTGGGGACACCCTGAACCGGTTGCCAGCCAATCGCAGGGCACACACAGACGAACAACCATCTGTGCTTACACTCGAACCAAGGGACAATTTAGACTCTAAATTGTCCCTAGGTGCGAGTGTAGGTGCGAGTGTAAGTCCCAAAGGCCAAGCCATTTGGCTTTCCTGCATAGAATGCCCAAAGGGCAGCCAAGTGGCTGACCGTTCTCGTGCTAATGTTAAGAAAACCACCACATTTCATTTAAACCAGGCGGGCGAAGAGCTACACCTTGCTGCATTTACAGAACAATGTTGACAAAATGGGCCGTTGAGTTGTTGGTTTTAGACAACATAGCTTATGCATTTGGGACAGTGATTTTCAAACCCTGTGTACCGCGGGAAAATATCCAATTTGCATGCCTATCCGGTCTATCGCCCAGAAAGTAATTGTGTAGTACCCTCCCATACTACTAGGGAGCAGCCAATTGCCTTATGTTTAGACTTGTCACATGAGACAAGCAAATTTGTGACTGTCATGATTCGGTTTGGGACCAACAGGTGGCACTGTAGGGTCTCCCTGCAGCTGCACACCTGTTGGTCATTAGGTAATTAGTGGCTTTAAAAGGACTCCCAGCCCGAACAATCATTGTCAGGTCATTGTTGCTTTTTGCTGCTGTCATGTTTGTTTGTCAGTCATGTTTAGATCATGTTTTTGGTCATGTTTTTTGTCGGGTCATTGTTGCTTTTTGCTTAGTGGCTTTAAAAGGACTCCCAGCCCGAACAATCATTGTCGGGTCATTGTTGCTTTTTGCTGCTGTCATGTTTGTTTGCTGTCATGTTTGTTTCATTCATGTTTTGGTCAGTGTTATGTTTTATCTTCAGTCATGTGTTTTGTTTGTTTTGGATTTCGTTTTCTCTGAGTTTTAATACAATCTTTCAAGTACACCCTGCTCCTCCCTCCTGCCTGCTTTTTTGGGGTCCACCACCACCTCGCATACGTGACAGTGACGCATGAATGCAGGATGACGGTGAAACAATAAATATCGTATTGGACCGAATATAAGATGGTGTTTTTTGCATTGAAATAAGACTGAAAAAGATGGGGTCGTCTTATATTCGGGGTCTAGACATTATACCCATTCACGACACTAGATGGTGCCAGATACCATTGAAGCGAATGCTGAACTTGACTCCCCAGGCCAAAGCGAACCCCTGTCACGAAGAATAAAAATTAAAATAGCGGTACCACGAAGAAGGAAAAATAAAAAAGAAAAGAAAAAAAGGAGAAGAAAATAATAGAAGAGATAACAGAAAATGGAGAAATATAGCGACAATCTGGAGAAAAGTGGGTCGAAGATCGGCCAGGTACACCGGCAGCTGAGGAGAAGTTATGATGTAATTTACATTTCAAAAACCAGAAGCCATTCATTTACGAATGTGATTGCACTTTAGTTTACATATTTAAATGTTCAGATATTAAGCTTTGAATGAGGCAAAATAACATGTTTTTTCTCTCAAATATATTGTTAGAATCATTTGTTTCAGATGTACTGTTATTATTTTCTGTATAAAAATTAATTTGGTGTTCAAAAAGTCTTTTTTCAAACTTGAGTCTTGAAAAAAAGGGGGTCGTCTTATAATCAGGGCCGTCTTATATTCGGGCCAATACAGTATTAAAGATTATAAAAGACTTTTTTCTTTGGGTTCATTTCATTCCAATTCAAGCTGTTATAACGCCATTCTTCAATGTTAAAACCGCTTATAGTAACAATATAACACGTTAATTGTGAAAATAAGCATTTTTTTTTCACATTTTTAGCTTGTGGTGTGCCGCGAGATTTTTTCAATGAAAGAAGTGTGCCTTGGCTCAACAAAGTTTGAAAAACACTGATCAAGGACACCCACCACATTCCATTTGAACAAGATGGGGGAAGAGCTCTACCTTGTGTTTTCGCAGGGAAATATGTCTCATAGCTCCTGTGTACCGTTTTGAAATGCCGCCCCAGATTGGCTTTCTTCGGCAATGTCACCGTTGCATTGCAAATCAAACAAACAGGCTTTGAATGAGAATAAACAAAAAATAATCTTGCAACCACTCAAGGTAAAAATGGTAGTTCTTGGCTCGTTTCCTCTCAGTCATGTTGACGTTTGGTGGTGACAGCCGGTTGATCGCGACCTGCTCACTGCTGTTGAACAACTTCCAGCAGCGTTTCCAACTCATCAGTAAGGAAATTAGCTATTGGCTGTCGCTGAATAATGTCATCAGGGCGATGGATAATACGCGATTTACATGGGGGATTTTTTTTTCTTGTCTTTTTTTCTTTTGTAATTTTTATTTGTTGATGTTTTTTTAGTTTAATTTAGAAAAAGAAAAGTTTTACATTTACATCCAGCCCAGATTATAAACCTGGCGGGATCAACCAGCAGCGGCTTCATTTGGGGGAGGAGCCACAACAGCACCCGGCGCTGCTCATTGAGAACAACATGCTTTCGCCACACAGACTCCAGAAGTTTCGTTTCGTTTGTTTATTGAACATAAAACATATACAGTAATAATTTGACAGAAAGTAAGTTAAGTAATATAGTAAAAAGGAAAGAGAAATCAGTCATCATTCAACACAGTTATTATGGTCAAGGGAGTAGGAAGAAGTAAGGAACTTATCTTGTCCTACCCCGTGTTATGTGTTTATATCTAATGAATCATTTTTATATCAATCAGAAAAGAAAGAAAGTAAGAAGAAAGAAGTCTCCATTAAGGCTCATGCTTTACCCTTAACCGTGATATATTTACAACTTTTGGTTTGTATCCGGATTTTATACATACACACCCTGGCACTCTTGTGTCAATTTTCTCTTGTATTCATAATGGATATTTCCATACCTTTCTCTATTTATCAACTTAGTTCTGATTTATCATTATATTTAATGTTTAGAATTTATCATTTTAACTCTGATTGATGTAGGTAGTTTGTACTATTTTTTTGAATTTGTTTTTGAACTCAGCAAGCGATTTACTCATTTTCAGGTCCGTTTCGAAATTATTCCACAGATTAACACCTTTGATAGATACACTTCTTTGCTTGATGTTTGTTCTTGTTTTGAGTTTTTTGAATAAGTTGGTACCTCTTAAATCATAGCTGCTTTCTCGAATTTCGAAAAACTTCAGAATGTTTTGGCAGAGCAGGTTATTGTGTGCTTTGTACATTAATTCGGCGATTTTAAAGTCAACCCGGTCATAAAATTTCATTGTATTTAAATTGATAAATCGTGGATTTGTTGGTTCCGTATATTTTGATCTATTAATAATTCGAATTGCTTTTTTTTGTAGTTTTAGAATAGGGAGTGTGTTTGTTTTGCAGGCATTTTCCCATATTTCCACACAGTAGGTCATATATGGTGATAATAATGAAGAGTATAATGTGTACTGTACAAAGATCTCTTATTTAGCACTTCCTTGGTTTTGTAGAGGATCCCTATGGTTTTGTTTTGTTTAAGTTATTGATATGTGGCTTCCAACATAGTTTTGAGTCTATTACTAATCCGAGAAACTTAGTTTCATACGTTCTTTCTGTCTCATTTGAGTTTACCATAATTTTAGCTTGGTGTTTGATTGGTCTTGTGCCAAAAACAATAAACTTCAATTTTTTCGGTTAAGTGACAATTTATTTCTGTCGAACCAGTTTTTTAATGTGTTTAATTCGTTTTTTATGGTTGTCAGGAGCTGTTTCAGATTTATTCCAGAACAGTAGAAAGTCGTACCATCAGCAAATAGGACGCATTTAAATTGTTTTGAGACCTTGCAGATATAATTTCCATACAGTATAAGATGAATAATGTTGGACCAAGCACTGACCCCTGAGGAACTCCATGAGTGATTTTCCGTTGATTCGTTTTTTTATTGTTGAGCTGCACGTACTGATATCTGTTTTCTAAATAAGTTTTTATCCATTTATAAGATACACCTCTAATGCCATATCTTTCTAGTTTTTTCAATAATATACTGTGATCTATTGTGTCAAAAGCTTTTTTTAGATCTAGGAAAACCCCAACAGTAAATTCTTTGTT
>NW_017804874.1:562191-572723 GCF_001891065.2 Hippocampus comes
TTGTTTTTCTTTTTACATGCGTTTTCTATTCCTTTCGTTATCCATGGTTTACTTGGGTCTTTATACTTTTTGGAGACTTTAGTTAATGGAAAATGTTTATCATATAAGGAGATTATGGTAGACTGAAATACTTCAAACGCTGTATTTGGGTCTTCGTTTGAGTAGACCTCGGTCCAGTTTTGTTTTTCTAGGTCTTGCTTAAAAGCATCGATGGAGCGTTGGGTTCTTAGTCTTATTTCTGTTAAGTGAGTTGTTGACTTAGCTTTTCTATCAAAATAATTTGATAGAAAAACAAAGACAGGTAGATGGTCACTTATATCATTAATGAGAAGTCCACTTTCCATTTTATGATCAATCTTATTTATAAATATGTTATCTATTAATGTGGCCGTGTCAACTGTTATTCTGCTAGGTTTCAGGATTACTGGGAAAAGGCTGTTGCAGTACATAGTATTTATAAAGTCAGTTGTTTTTTTTGTGTCCATTTGGGTTTAATAAGTCAATGTTAAAGTCACCACACATTATTTGTGTTTTCTTATCGTTGTAGTCGCTGAGCATATCTGTTAGTTTATTATTGAATGTGTCAATAACAATCAGTCTCCAACACCAGAAAAAGTCGCCAGATTGTCACATGTCACTTTTTTGAAAAAAAGAGTTGCTCGAGAGGGTCTTAATACTCACTAAATATAGCGTCAAAGTTGCTAAGTTGGCAACACTAACTTCCTGTCATGACATTTAAAAAAAAAAAAACTTTTCCCGACACACCTAGCGGTCGACTCGGGATCAGTCCGCGGTCGACCTGGTTGGGCACCCCTGATTTAGAGCGTTTCATTAACCTGCCATAAATGTTGTTTTTGAAATGTGGAATGAAACCGGAGTACCCAGAGAAAACCCACGCAGGCCTGGGGAGAACATGCAAACTCCACACAGGGAGGGTTGAATATTTTTTCCTATTTATGGTATTCACACAGCCGATGAATTCCAATATTTTTTTTGCTAATATGCGACACGTATCGGGATTTTTCCATGTAGTGTGAAGAATACATTTCCGATTATTTTTCAAATCTGACCTTGGCCTCTTTCGTATGTGGATATAAATCGCAGATGTTTGGAGACGTTGCACATTTAGTGATGTTCAAGTACCAGACTCCGCCCTCTCCATGTCCCGACACCGTATTTTCCGCACTAAAAGGTGCACCTAAAAGCCTTCCATTTTTTTCAAAGCTCACAGCACGCCTTAAAATCTGATGCGCCTTGTGTATGGTCATTACGGTAATATGTCAACCCCAAAATGGCTCCTTGCTAGAGACATGCTTACAACGCAGAGTTCAAACTTAAGGCAATCGGTTTTGCAGTTGAACACGGATATAGAGCAGCGGCAAGAGAGTTCAACGTTAACAAGTCAATGTTATAACTTGCTGTTGGTTACGTGAACTGTGTCGCTGCTTTATTAAATAAGTTTTTCTGACATCTGATCGGCGCTATAAAATCAGGGTCCAGTGTTGTGGTCTGTTGGCATTTCCTTGAGGGTACCTCCATCTAGTGGGTGCATTGTAGATTGTGTCTTATCATGCGGTGCGCCCAATGTATGAAAAAAATTACAAAATAGGCCATTTTTTGAAGGTGTGCCTCATAATCCAGTACGCCTTTTAGTGTGGAAAATACGGTAGTCTTCACAGGTGGGGGCACACCTGAAACTATTCACTAATTCCCCTGCACTGATGGGTCAGCTGAGTTGGAGATGAGGGCCACCAATCAGGAAAGAGCAGGGGAGATGCAAAGACGAACCCCCCCCCCCACACACACACCGCACACACACACACACACACACACACACACACACACACACAAAGAATAATAGGCCACAAAATATCGTGGACTGTAACAGCTCACACCCAAACCAGAGAGGTTGGGGTGGTATAAATTTGATCCAAGAGTAAAAAGGCCTCCCTCTCCCCATCTGTCGACAAAATACGTTTCCGTGGATAGGAAAACTGACGGTTTACATTGGGCAACTACTTTGCTTCGCACGCCGCTATACCCGTCACTGCCCAGCATCATCTCGATGACTCTCTGAAGGCTCTAAAGCAAGAAAAACATGCATACGCTAGCCAAGTAATTGCCGAGGAGCATTCCCACGATCATTTTACTCATGATACTTCCGAACGTGACAGCGGAAAGATGCATTTTCCGGGTTTTTGTGTGTCCGCAACCTTTTCAATGAGCCAGAGTGCAGAGTTGTGGTCTGTGGTGGATCGGTTTGTGCATAAACCCTGCATTAGTGTTGCTCGCATCGACTTATTGTTGCCACTAGCGCTCAGGGAGGCAGGATGCGTGTGAACAGTTTTCCACAGATGGAGAGGAGTGTGATGCCTCTGTGGTTACTCTAGATCAGCTCGTGACCCAACTGCTTGCGGAAGGGGAGTACTATGCCATGTCTCCAGTCATCTGGCAGGTCTCAGACAATCAGTTTTGTTTTGTTTTTTTGTTTTGTTTTTTTAATGTGTGCCAGATTAGGATGTCAGTAGAGAGGAAATGACCGACACTGTCCTTGAAGGAAATAGGCTTGCTTTTCCTTGCTGAGAGTACTGAAGAGCTGCTGCAGCTTGTTATTTTGGGAAGCCTCCCGAAAGGCTGTTGTCTAGTTGCTCTCGAAGCATTCCCACTCGCATTGAATGGACATGTTGCGGTGGCTGCTGTCACACTGTGCAGTTGCCTGTCTACGTATGGGGTGTCCCATAAGTCTCCAGACATTGAAAAAATACATATTTCTTGAAATAAGCCATACTTGCTGAACTGGCCATAAGGATGATTTCAATTTGTTACTCTTTATTCAAATGCATTCATTCTCTGGGTTATCTGGAATGTAAAGAAATAAATGTTGGAGCCAGATATGTATAAAATGTATTTTCTCTCCTATGTATGGAGGCTTATGGGACAACCTGTATATGTTACCTGCAATTGATGAGCAAGCATTGCATGTTCACCAGCGACCCTAATGAGCACACAGGATATTGAAAATGGATGGATGGGTTTCTGCACATTTAAGGTTATTATAAGAATACTTGAACATTTCACGTGTTACATCTTGCATGCGTTATGCTCCTGGTCTAAAGGAACCAAAAACATAACTGCTTGAAGTCTTCCGAGTTTCCTACCCTCAAGTAAGGCCAATGTCCACAAAACAAAACCAAGCTTTACAGTGGTTATTTTGGTTTCACACACACACACACACACACACACACACACACACACAGGGGCGGGAAAAGTATCTCCAACAATCGTGGAAAAACAATGACACATGCCAGAGCAATCGTCCCCAATAGTAATCAGCTATCATCCTTGTAAGTCCTCAAAGCTTGAAGATATTCCAGTCAGAAAAAGATGGTTCAGAGTAGCAAGCTCTTTGCTGTCATGCATTTACACCATCAAAGTTTGCTCCTCATTCATTGACCTTGAAGTGTCTACTAACCTGCTCCATCAATAAATTAACCTTCAAACAAAGTAAATCAACCTTGCCAGCAACGCAGAATTTAGTGTTGCTTTTGGGTCAAGAAACTAACCCCACACAAGTCTCATTTGAAACCCTCACATATAAACAAAAATGATCACAAATATTTAACTTTTACAGTTCAAGCTGATACTGTGGAGTAGATCGTTTGATAAATGTTCAAGAATTTTTTTTTTTGTTCATTTTTTCTTGGACCATTATTATTTCCCCTAATGTCCATGCATCTGTGTGTCTGTTGTCGAGAACATGTTGACAGCTGAGAACACGTTGACTGAAATGACCTGGATAGCCCTCCTTTCATTTCGCTAAGTCATCAAGCCCCCACCGCATTCCCAAACTCCCTCCGCCCCCTTGCCTTCATAATGAAGCACTGTTCGAAAACAAAAACCCAGGCCAAGGGTAGAACAAGGCACGTCCGAATTCTGGGACCAGACTGGGGAATCCTCAAGGGGTGAAGAGGAAAGTAAAGCAGTGCAAAGTGAAGAACTGAAGGTTGTAAGATCACGTACCGGGGAGAATAAAATGGTAAGATCACTATTTCACTTTAGTTCATTAAACCCAATGGAAAACTAGAAGAATTAACTAATAAATATGTAATACACGTTAGTCTTTCATTTTAAAAATTATTTTCCTGTTGATTTATACAATCTGTATTGGAAAGCACATCATTTTATAGTTAGCAGACTTTGAGGCTTAAGTACCGCACAAAAATGACTTTGACAAAACATGGCTGGCGATGGCTTATTGCCAGCTAGTGTCATGGAGTGGAACAAAATTAAGGTGCTTTTGGCTGTAATTATCTTCCATGGCCTATTTTGGAACAGTTCAGAAATTGGATGCAAAACACTGGCTCATACATAACCAATCTAATCACGATCACCACTTGGACAATCTTTTGACTTCCAATGCAGGAATGACAAATTTTGCTTTGATAAAATAATATTGCTCTGTGTAAACACTGCCAGAGAGTTACTAAAATCACAAGATGTTACACAATGTAACACAATGGTAAATATTTCACTGCTTTTATCGAATACGTTGCATGCATCATCCATCCATTATCCTCACGAGGGTCGCGAGCATGCTTGAAAGGTATCCCATTTTTCTTCGGGAAGCAGGCGGAGTGTTATAGACATTAAAAAAATAATAATAATAATAAATCAATAAAAACGTGTACCGTAGATAAATGTAGGTTGAAAATGGATTTGCAAAACAGGATTTTCTGCTTTTATTTATGTTTTACACAATGTCCCAAGTTCAGTGGATTTGGGTTTTGTAATACCACCCCGACAGTGCATGCAGGAAAATATTGTTTTATTCAGCTCTTGTATCGGATCTCAATATATTGTGTAGTTTGTGTGCAAGAGACCAAGACTGTTCTCCCGGTCAGAATACAGTATTAGATGCCCACTCGGGCTATTAGTCATAGGTTGTAGCAGTAGAAGTTTGGCTTGTGTACCTCCTGCAGTCAAAAAACATTCACAGGTTCATGTCACTTTTAAAGTAAACATTCCTCTGGCATTCTGACCAAACAGTCAAAAATACCTCTTTTGGCTCACCAATTAACAACAACAAAAAATCACGGCTTTGAACAGCTCTACAAGTAAACACTCTAAATAGAGCGTTGATTATGTATGGGTATTGATTATATTTTCACATTACTGCTGCTCTTATTGATACTACCTATGGATCTGGTGACTTCATGATATTTTTATCAGTACCGCTTAGACCAGGGGTGTCAAACTCATTTTTGTTGCGGGCCGCATTGTAATTACAGTTTCCCTTGGAGGGCCATTATGAATTTTGGGAAACCATATAAATGTTTAATCACCTCCTCATATTACATATACAGCACACAACAAATTGATGGCTAACTAGTTTTAAAATCAGAAGTCAAGAATAATGACTGTTGTTTTGGATTACATATGACAATTTGAAATTTTGGTTCAGACTTTATTTTAGCAGGCATCATGGAACTTGACATGCTTGATTTGCTTTCGTGGGCCACATAAAATGATGTGGCGGGCCAGATCTGGCCCCCGGGCCTTGTCTTTGACACCTGTGGCTTAGACTCATAACGGTCGCGGGCATGCTGGAGCCTATCCCAGGTGTCTCCGGGCAATCAATGTACCTGTAATCTGATTACATTTTTTTTTCTGAAACTGGAGCGGAATACTATTACAATTTTGTTGTATTCTGATCACGTAACGCCAGTGTATGTATTCCATTACTCCTCAAGCTTGGGTAGGATGCAATCATTTTTTTTTGAAGGTGCGGGTCTGTGGGGAAGTGAATTCTAAACTGGTATTTACAATGTGTATACCAACCATAGAGACCCATCGACTATGTCAGGAACATTTCCATTGAAAATATGAATTTAGCATTGATAGGTTCTTAGCTGAGAGTAGCGTTGGCAAGCAGGCTGGCAAGGCATTTGACGGGGTTGGTGGCTGCCACACTGGAGATCTGCCAGAAATGGTTCCTAACGAGAGAAACAAAGACGGTCCAATCAGGATATTCACCCCTTTAATGTCATTGCAGGTAATTTGCAAGTTGAAGATGAGGATGTCTTTGGCATCTCTGATGGCGTTGGTTGCCTTGTCCCTGGCCTTCCTGGGCCCCTGCCCTTGCTTGACAGCTCCCCTAGAGGAATCAGATGATGATCGTTTTGACCTGGAGAACTACGACCTGAACAGTGTAACAGACTGGGGCAAAGTGGAACCCAACATTTATGGTGACAATTATGATTATGAGGACTTGGACCAAGAAGTAAGTGGATAGTATCAATGCAGTAAATTTCTGTATATTCTTGAACAGGATGATTCATTTATTATAAATCAGAAAATATAAATATGAGTAAAATATTCAATTTCATACATAAATTTAAAATTTTGCTAGGACCCCTCCATGACTCGTCACCTTATCGTGGTGGAGGAATGTGTGTGTCCCATTGACCCAAGGAGCTAAATTGTCACCCATGGCAAATAGATCCTAGGGGAGCGACCAAACAAAGCACAGCTCACAGACCCATTCTGATGAGTTAAAATATTATACTGCATTTTTGTTGGCCCAGATGCAGGTCATCGAATGTCCAATTTATCCTCACAAGGGTCGTGCATGTGCTGGAGCGTATCCCAGCTGATTCCGGGCAGTAGGCGGGGGACACCCTGAACCGGTTGCCTGCCAACCGCAGGGACGAACAACGCTCACGCTCACACAGGGGGACAATTTAGAGTGTTCAATCAGCCTGCCATGCAAGTTTTGGGAATGTGGGAGGAAACCGGAGTACTCGGAGAAAACCCACAAAGGCACGGGGCGAACATGCAAATTCCACACAGGGAGGCCAGTGGAATCGAACCCTGCACCTCTGCGCTGTGAGTTTGGCACGCTAACCACTCGATCACTGGGCCGCCCAGCACAGATATATAATATATGAATGTAGGCGTTGTCAGGGGTTTTATGCTTCTACCAGTGTCATCCAGGGCAAACGGTTCCTAAGACAAAGCAGATCAGGTTGGGAAAGTACATTTAACTCCATGGTTGTTTATTCAAAGGGCAAAGGTAGTAGTTTGGAATCAAAATACATATTTTGCCGAAACACCACATATGTAGGCAACTACTACATACAGAATACAGCCAGCAATCTATTGAAAAAAATAATAAAAAAGAATGTGGGTTTCTTTTTTTTTTCTGGTACTATTTTTAATACTGTGCAAACACCTCTCTACTTGAAAGAAATTAACTACATACATAGTTTGCTAAAAATATTGAACCATACTAACAGATCACTGAACACAATTATACTTGATTGACAGATCGAAGTAGAGACCTTTGCAGCGGACATCAACAGATTAGGTAACCAGCCAAAAGTAAACCACCATGAGGTAAAAGGGACTGTGCCGACTTTTACGCCTCCTCCTGTGACATTGGACTTCAAAGGATCCGGCCTATTTGGACCTGAGACGGGAATGGGTTTGTCCTCTCACTGTGCTTCATATTATTTAAAGACACAGTTGAACTGCCCTCACCTGTATTTGACCTGCCATCAGTGATCGACTTGCTCTGTTCTAAAACAGTCTAAATTTGTGCAGGAATGCCTACCTGCCTTCTGTGTGTTTGTATTGGAGGGAGTGTGTACTGTGATGACACAGGCCTGAATCAGATACCACCCCTGCCCAAGGACACCAGGCATTTTTACGGACGCTTCAACAGCATCCGACACATCAAGAACACTGACTTCGTAAACCTCAGTGGGAAAACCAGTTTAACGACAAACACATCTATTGTAATGCGAAAACAATGACACATTTTTTTCAAACGTAATTGTTATCTTGATTTACAGGTAAACTTCAATCTATCGACCTCACTGGAAACCAGATTTCGGAAATGGATGAAGATGTATTTGGCTCACAACAGCAGCTCCATGACTTATTGCTAGCTGAGAACAACCTACAGGCCTTGCCAGAACTACCAGTTACTTTGAAGTACATCGATCTACGAAACAACAGATTGATCAGCCGAGGGATCCATTCAGAGTCCTTCAAGGTTATCTACCTTGGCAGACACACCGATGTCAAACGGAGCAATTTATTACAAGATTGAACATTCTGACATGGTGATACTCTCTCTCTCTCGCTCTCTCTCTCTCTCTCTCTCTCTCTGTGTATGTGTGTGTGTGTGTGTGTGTGTATGTGTGTGTGTGTGTGTGTGTGTGTGTGAGGGTTTGAATTAATTTTTGTTAACATACATTTCTCCTTTACACAGGATATGAGTCATCTGGAATTCCTCTACCTATCTAATAATAACCTGGATTATATTCCAACCCCACTGCCATTGAATCTCAAAGTATTACACCTGCAGGTAATTGTACAGATGGAGTAACCTATTATGCAGTGGTATTTTTGAGGTTATGTACCTTGTGTTTTGTACTGCGTATGATGTCATGTTATCTGTATGCCTCAAACTTTAATGACGGATTCCCATAAAACAACGTGTGGGGGATGTGCAATTGTGTTCCGAAGAACAATATTTTTGCAATTCACCCCTGTTTACTCGAGCCTCTATTTGTCATTTAGGGCTGCCGCAAATGATTATTCAACCATTAGCGGTAGTGGCGATTAGACGAGCAATTGAATCATATGTAAATTGTGGCATATTGCACCAGCAAGCAACTGCTCTTATATAAACTATCATTCATTAACAGCTTGAATTTTTTAAGGCAGGGGTCACCAGCCTTTTGGAAGCTGAGAGCTACCTCTTGGCTACTAATTAATGCGAAAGGCTACCAGTTTGAGCCACACTTCCGAAATACCTATTGCCATTATTAATCATTCATAATATTCTTCCGAGCGGCTGGTGAGCACGTCCGCCTCACAGTGCAGAGGTGCAGGGTTCGATTGCGGCTATGGCCTGCCTGCGTGGAGTTTGCATGTTCTCCGTGTGCATGCGTGGGTTTTTTACCTCTTTTACTCTGGAGAGTAAATATTTAAACCACCTCCTGAGCAGGGTTAAATTTGCTCCGGTTTAAGCTGTTTTCAGGGGCTACACCGGTATAACTTTGTCCGTGTGAACACTCTACGGGGGGCAGCCACGGTGCTACACCAGAGTAAAAGTTGCCGTGTGAACACCCCTCAAGTTGAGCTGCTGCTCTTCCACATCAAGACGAGTCAGATGAGGTGGCTTGGACATCTGGTGAGGATGCTTTCTGAAGCCCTCACGAGTAAAGTGTTCCGGGCACGTCAAATTGGGAGGAGGCTTGGGAACAGATCAGGAATACCCCACCACATGGAGCTGGTTAATCTAATGCTCCTGAAGCCTGACCTCGAATAAGTGGAAGAAGTTGGATGGATGGATGGATGGATGGATAAAATTACATGATCTTCTCACCGTCGAATGTCAGCGGTTTTAGCATTGGTAGCCAGTATCACAAGACGATTTCGGCAAAAAAATGTCTCAGGCCATTATTTTTAAGAAAGTGGCAATGTGTTCTTAAATAGAAAAGTATGCCATTAACAAGCTATCCTCTTCCAACACTGCTGGGGCCAAGGAAGTGTGCCATTGCTTGAGAGTGGCTTGAACCAGAGCTGGCCCGACCTAATTTTGTACCCAAGGCAAGATTTTTCATAGCTGTAATTTGCATCCCCTTAAAAAAGAAAAAATCAATGAACATTGTTTTTAACATTCTTTAATTGAAAAGAAAATGTCACTCTATTTAAATGCTGAACACATTTAGGTCTGCAACTATTATTATAAAATTAGAAAGATTATTATAATCTGTTGATTTTGTCAATTTGATGAATAAAAAAAAAAAACACTTAATTTCCATCCCTGTATTCCAAAAGAGGACAATTTTTCAATTTGACAGTGCAGAAATTGCTCTAAATATGCACAAACATTATGATTCAGGGACTCGTTTGGTCTGTCAAAAAGTGTCCTCTCATGAAAAGGTTTGGACATCTCTGCTATAATCACTTTTTTGAAGAATTATTTTTTACCTCCCAAACTTTTGCGCATTGTGAAGTGAGTAGAATTGAATTCACTGCTACCATACAGCGCTCTTATCTCGAAAAACGCTCGCAAGTCAAAGCAATTCAACTGCCCGAACAACAGCTCTTTTCTCGAAAAACTCTTAAGTTGAGTCATTCACATCTCAAGACATCATTGTATCGCCTGATGGGCCAGCTGGTTCTGACCTGCAAAGCTCACAAGTCAGAGGGACGACACAGTTACAACTACACTTTTAAATGTGTGAAAACAATAACAATTTCTCTTTGGAACTTGCAATTAGGGCAACAACATCCAGTCGCTGCATGAAGACACCTTCTGCGACAGCCATGATCGTTACTTCATCCGGCGCTACCTGGAGGATATTCGCCTGGATGGCAATCCTTTGAACATCAATCTGTTTCCTCAGGCTTACGTCTGCCTGCCCCGTCTGCCTGTCGGGAATCATTAATAGTCACTGTGGAAAAAGAAATATATGTGTGTGTGTGTGTGTGTGTGTGTGTGTGTGTGTGTGTGT
>NW_017804874.1:573004-578015 GCF_001891065.2 Hippocampus comes
ACAAGTCGGTGTTCGAACAGCCTTCTGGAACGGATTATGGTCAAAAACCGAGGTATGACTGTACTATCATACAACTGTATGGTTTTAGGTATTTTATACAGAAGCTTCCTATTGCAGCTGACAATGTGCCATGTGAGTGAAGTCCGTAGGCATGACTGAAGAGTCATTTCGAACACTACTGTTTATTATCCCTTGGTAGAAGCAACCCCTTTCACAATTCAGTCTCTTGTTGATGGTATACAAATTGTAACTAACAGAACCTTCACACACACGTTGTCACGGTTCTGTTTTTGGTCTGGCCAGCAGGTGGCATGAGCGGACTTCTGGGTGCACACCTGCTGCCAATCCATTCATTATGGGTCTCGGTATTTAAGGACTCTTCCGCGGGTCACCTGTTGTCGGAGTATTGTTTATGCCTTGCTGTTTCCATGCTCATAGACCCTTTACTATTGATCTCGTCGTTATCGCTTTTTGAACTCTTGGTACCATTTATGGTGTAAGTATGGCTTTGTTTTGTGATTTGGCTTTTTCTTGCATGTAGTTGATTCATTGTTTTATTTGTTTGTATTCTCGGTTTTGGTTTTCATCTTTTGCCTTTTGTGCAAGCGCTTTTTGTTTTTCGTTTCCACTCTCGCGGCGCCATTTTGAAGTCAAAATAACAAAAATAACACAACACATGGGACACAAGACAGTCGTGCAATCTTCACCACTTTTCTGCATACACTTTGTTGTCTGAAGCAGTTATAGATGAAAGAGGAGAGGATCAAAGTGTCCTTTCACCAGTGGATCAGAGACATGCTGAAAATGTGCACACATCTGCTACAAGCTAAGTTTTCAAAGCAAACACGAAGCTGTAGCGTCCATTGACGAAAAGAGTTTTATAGTTCACTTCTCCTGTCCCACGTAATCCGCTTCAAACTCCAAGCCGCGACTCCCAGTTCCAAATTCGCATCGGCGCTCCGCGCTAACGCTCCTTTCTTCTTTCTTCTTTTTATGTTACTCTTTGTCGGTGCGATTTTTGTATTAAAACATTTGTGCTACGGAGACCTTGTTCACGTCTACACTTTTGGGATCCAAACTTAATTCAGCTTGCCCGAAACGTGACACACGTTCCGTCATTGATTATGTCTCATTGAGTTTTTCATCATTGTTTTTATCTGAATCTGTGTTGTCATTATTGTCAAATGATATGTGATAATGCATATACCGGTAGATGAATACATAAATGTACTTGTTTGTTTCAAATCATAAAAGTACACTGAGCCAGACATTCAGGCCTAGTTAAGATTAGCTGTGACTATTTCAAATATGCTACGAGTTGAAAGTGGCAGCATCATATCTGAACGCCATTTGATAAGTTGATTGTTTGAAATGAATAAAGGGGTTGAACATTCAATTTGTCAACTTTAGCATTTCTCTTGTGATTTGTGAATTCATACCACAGCACACGATGATGCAAACATGTATCGAGTTTCTTAAGAATGCAGTTGTATTTGTATCCTATTTAAACGACATGTTTCCAGCACCTGAGCTGCAGCAGTTTGAGTGTCACATTACTGAGCTGCAGCTGTCTGAAGACTAACCCTTCTGGTGCAACCATCCAAGGCCGTCCCCTCAGAGCTGGAGACAGGCTGAATACATGGTGATGACGCAACTAAATGGCAGGACTCATGTTTAGTCCATTTTGTCTGATTCACACCCTGCCTATCTGCTGATATTTTTTTTTTTTGCCTCCTTACCAACCCGACCGACTGACCTACCTACCGACCGACCTTCCTACCCATGTTTTCATCCAGTTAGGAGGGGTAGAAGGAGCATCCCAAAAAGAATTGCGGTCGACCAACCTCAAAGGCTCCCCTGTATGACAATCTCAATGATATGTTGGCAATAGGCTGGTGGTGTAATGTGGACACTATGTATAGTTGCCACACAGTTCAAAAGATTCACTTTTCAAACTGACTGAACAAATTACGCATAGGGGCACAGCACTGCTTGAATCCCATCACCAAGGGTGGGCCATAGGCGGCTGCGCCCGGCCACCAAGACGCTTGTGTTTCGCACCCCATTTGAGGCACGAATTTCTAAAAGTAAACGTTTTACTTTTATTATTTTATTTTAAACTTATAGCAGCCATTTTTGTCTGGTGAAATACTAATGTTGAGTTGCTTATCACTAAGAAATATACATAAACAGTGATGTCATTTTCATTTGATTGATGGAAAGTCTCTCTGTAACAGCCAATCATGTCGTTACTGAAAATAAGATGAGGTATGCATCTTTCACCCAAAAATATGTAATGCATATTACAATCAAAATATGACAAGCAATTTCAGATGTTTTTTCGCAGAAGCCTGCAGGTCTGACTGATCCACAGTGCTGCAGGCTTCACCTCCATGTAAGGTTCGCAAACCAAATGGAAGAGGCAGGACAGAGCCTTGTCTTAAATTTTAGTAGTCCCAAACTAAGTTTAGTTTGATGAAGTAATTAGGTTTATTCAAAATGTAGACAAAGGAGTAAAATATGTTCTATTTTCAATGTTATAATTTACACTGACAATGTGTATTCTGGTAATGAAGCTCTGAACCTCAAACATGTTTTGGAGACAGTGAGTCCTGGCAACGAAGATGACAATGTGTTAAAATTACGGACGATGACAGACATAAATAATTGATCTGTTACGTCACAAAGTCAGATATTGCTGTAAATGTTGCTGTTTTATTAGTATACTACTTTGAGAACTGTAATACTTTCATTCCCTCATCAGTGTTTTGTTGCTCTCGGCTCTGTGTGTTGTGCATTGTATGAGTATGGAAATCAAAGCAAGGTTCGCTCACGTTCAAGATGAAATTCATTCTTGTGTGATTGTTTTTGTTTTACCAGCGGTGTACTATGCAAACAGGTTTAAACCAGTACTTCCAACTCTGCCAGAGTGAGACACTTCCAAACAATAAGCTCCCTCCAGACTATATCTGTACATACTGTATACCACTGCCAAGTTCATTGTCTATATTTATTCTCTTAGCCAAGCAGCTGTTCAGTCATGCCGTCCTCTACAAGTAGAGGGGACAGCTATTCCCCAGACACACTAAGATGAGTAGGAGCGCTGCATGAACTTGTGGAATATCACTTTTTGTTTTAAGTCAATACGAAATTGTTGCAATGGCAGACAGTAACGGTCCCCCTCTATCGTCCTTCATCATGGATGAAGAAACTCTGAAGAGAAAACAGAAGGAGAAGTTAAAGAAACTGATGGCCACTGGCGGCAATCCGAGGCCTGCTCGCTCTCTCCTCTTCTTGACACTCAGGAATCCCTTCCGTCGGGCTTGCATCAGTATTGTGGAATGGAAGTATCCTCATTGAAAGGCAAATGGACCAAGCGAATATGATGACATCTAATTGCAGAAGTACAGTTGTGGAATGTAATTTGTATTTGCTGTCGTTGAATGCTAATCACTGATTGTTTAGAAGACGATAATGAACAGTAAAGGAAAAGAATGGTGCTCAGTAGTGGTTGGCATTTTCCTAGACATGACTTTCAGACCTTTTGAAATCATTATCCTTCTGGCCATTTTTGCCAATTGTGTGGCCCTCGCTGTGTATTTACCCATGCCTGAGGAAGACAGCAACATCACCAACAGCAATCTGGTGCGTCCGCTTGACAGCATGTATTTTTATGCTTGCTACATTATGTGTCTACTCTTTTATTCAAACAACTACAATCTTGTATGTGGCGTTCTTTTGCATACCCCATGTGGGGTTACTGTGATCATACCAGGATGATGTCTCCCGCTTTGTTCCGTCAGGTGAGATAGTTTTCATCTCTCACTCAACCCTGAACTCATCTCTAATTTACCTCAGGCTGTTAAAGTAGTGAGGGTGGCACGGTGATCGACTGCTTAGTATGTCGGCCTCGCGGTGCAAAGGTGCAGGGTTCGATTCTGGCTTCGGCTTTCCTGTGTGGGGTTTGCCTGCGTGGGTGTTCTCTGGGTATTCCGGTTTCCTCCCACATTCCAAAAACCTGCATGGCAGGATGATGGGACACACTGAAAGCAGTGGTTCTTAACCTGGGTTCGATCGAACCCTTGGGGTTCGGTGATTCGGTCTCAGGGGTTCGACAGAGTCTCTGCCATGGAGGATAAGACACACGCGACTCAACATGTTAATTAGTTATGACACGCCCACTTGGCCGTCACTGGCTGCAGATGATCACATGACATTGTTTGTCCAATCAGCGTTGTGGGAAATTTAGTTCGCTTCGTAGTCAACGTGTGACCGTCGTGATAGTACGTCGTTCAATTAAAAAGAAAAAAGGAAACTTATCCCTTAAAATTGTATTTATTTTTTCTGTTTCTAATATATGTGTTTTTTTTAGATATTGAATTTGTAATATATATATAAAAAAAAAAATCCTCGTCTCACCCCTTGGGTGGTGTCCATCCCTCATTCAGCTCGGGTCCTCTACCAGAGGCCAGGAAGCTTGAGGGTTCTGCGCAGTATCCTTGCTGTTCCCAGCACTGCACATTTCTGGACTGAGATGTCCGATGTTGTTCCCGGGATCTGTTGCAACCACTCATCTAGTTTGGGGGTCACTGCCCCGAGTGCTCCGACCACCACAGGCACGACTGTCACCTTTACCTTCCAGGCTCTCTCCAGCTCCTCTCTGAGCCCTTGGTATTTCTCGAGACGGTGACGGACGGAGACGGGAGACGGTGGTTCGAATCCCGCCTGGGGCAAAAATGAGCACATAACATCATCCAGTGTGGGTCCTTGGGCAAGATCCTTCACGCTATGCCTACCTCATACAATGATGAGAGACAATAAAATGAATGACATGCCGGCTCAGACGTCGCCCGGCCAAACAAGGTCTGCGTCAGGTGCTGGGGAACCAGAGCACCTTGATGAAAAATGGGCTACTGGAACAAAGCGGAGATGGGCGAGATGCGATAACATGGCTCTGTTGGAATGCTACTACTCAAGCAACCCTAGTCAGAGGGGTTACATGCAGAGAATG
>NW_017804874.1:578517-601110 GCF_001891065.2 Hippocampus comes
GTATACCGAGGTACTTGTAGCTGTCCTCAATGTCTGCTCTTGTTCCTTCAGGGAGTGAGACCCCTTCAGTGCGGACCACTTTTCCTCTCTTAGTCACCATCTGCCTACATTTCTCAAGCCCGAATGACATCCCAATGTCGCTGCTGTAGATCCTGGTTGTGTGGATCAGGGAGTCTATGTCGCTTTCGCTCTTAGCATACAGCTTTATGTCATCCATGTAGAGGAGGTGACTGATCGTAGCTCCATTTCTGAGGCGGTATCCATAGCCTGTCTTGGTGATTACTTGGCTTAGGGGGTTCAGTCCTATGCAGAACAGCAGTGGGGAGAGTGCATCACCTTGGTATATGCCACATTTGATGGACACTTGGGTAAGTGGCTTGCCATTGGCTTCAAGTGTGGTTTTCCACATCCTCATCGAGTTTGCAACGAAGGCTCTTAGGGTCCTGTTCACCTTATACAACTCCAAGCATTCAGTGATCCATGTATGTGGCATTGAGTCATAGGCTTTCTTGTAATCAATCCAGGCTGTGCACAGGTTGGTATGTCGGGACCTGCAGTCTTGTGCGACTGTTCTGTCAACCAGGAGCTGATGTTTGGCCCCTCTGGGATATCTACCAATGCCCTTCTGTGCTTCGCTCATGTATTGATCCATGTGTCCACTTATCTTAGCCGCAATGATGCCTGACATGAGCTTCCATGTTGTGGAGAGACAGGTTATTGGCCGATAGTTGGATGGGACTGCACCCTTTGAGGGATCCTTCATGATCAGGATCGTTCGCCCTTCGGTTAGTCCCATCCTGGGTGAGTCCCATCCTGTGTATATATATATATATATATATATATATATATATATGTTTGCATGTGTGTGTGGGCAAATGACAGTTGCATTAAAAATGCAACTGTCATAATTAACTCAAATTCACTAAAAATTAATCGTGATTACTCACACATTTTTTATCGTTTCTGAATTTCCTTTTATATTTTTTGTCCTATTTTTCCCCATTTTAATGCTCTCATCAACATGGAATCATGAATCAGTTTTCTATGTGCAAAATGCAAATATTTACTGAAATAATTTCGATTTTCAATTTTACATGAACATTTTTCACTTGGAGCAGTTATTCACACCTAATCTCTCACACAATATTACTGTCCATCAACAACAGTGAAAAAAATATTTTGTCACACAACAGCTGCTTTAACAGCTCTTTTTTAATGGAATCAAAACAAAGCAATATAACATTATAAAGTGCACATCTAAGGTAAACTAGTACTCAGCCTGTAGTGGATTTAAGCCATGGTTGCATACTTCGTTTTTCTCAAGCTTACTTTGAACACAGCAGTCAGGCTATGTTGATTCTGTTGGTCCTTCTTGCTCGGAAGTCTCTCTACGGTTTTGTGTCCAATCAGTGCAGCGGAGAGTGATCCAATTAGCATCTCGTTTCAGGTGTGCCACCACCTGCAAAGATTAACCATCACTGTTTAAAAGAGCTCAGTTGTTTTCAGTTAAGGGGGGAGAGATGTCCTGTGCAGCGCCTGTAATCAGTACCCGGCTCGATCCGTAATACCACACCCCTCACGTGTCCTTGGTACCACTGCCTTTCGATTATTGCAGGCAAATTATTTCTTAGCCATAGCCATCATCCATCCATCCATTCATTTCTCATTCATTTAAATGGCAACTGTGCAAGTAGGCTGAGTCCACTTTCCATTCAGTGAAAGTTTGAAAATGATTGGTTATCTTTCTCTAAATGGGCCTTGTCTTTGACAGTGGGTCTAGTTTCTTAGGCTTTTTTTTTTTACGCATCAGAGGGATTTATTTCGTTCCACCTATGTCATGTCATTGAAATCGTGACCACCTAATTATCTTGAAGCATTTAATAAAATGCTACAGGTGGGCCGCCTCATAGCTGAAAGTTATGTGTGCTAATCTAGGCTCGGATTTGGGCCCTTTATGCTTCGTGCTTACAAGTTCACCCTGTGCTTTTGTGGGTACTCTCACATTTGCCTAAAGAGATGAATGATTGCCTGTCAGAAAGGCTGTTGGTGTAATGTGCCCTGGAGCTGGTGATCATTCCAAGGTCGACCTGCCTCTTGCTCTGCATCATCTGGAATAGGCCTCAGCTTCTCCATGACCCCGATTATGAAAAAGAATATGGATGACATTACCCGATACTGGATACAGAACATAACAGGAAGGACTGACGTACTTTACAAAAACCGACCCCCTCTGTTTCACCCCACAGTCTCTCTCTCACACACACACACACACACACACACACACACACACACACACACACACCATCTGGTATTGCCTAACTTATAAATTTGCTGCCATCTTGCACAATTCACAGGTAAATTCCAGTCTTTCTGATGCCAGTCTAACATGTTATACTCTTCATGGCCGAACAGAGAAAACTTATGAGAAACCAAGATGAAATATGAAATAAACACATTCGATTCAACAATCAATTGAGTTTATTTTTTCCATGTTACCGTGTTACCGTCTTCTGTCTCAAAACACTTCACTTCCGTTGTTATTTTATGCTGTTCTGATCTCCACTTGGTTGCAATTTCTTCACTGCAGCTGAAAAATATATATACACTAGGCGAAATGATGTGTGTATCAAGTGCTTAGTTGATGACCACAGCTGAGAAAAGCTTATTTTCTCTTGGACAAATCTGAATTCCTCTATTTGTAGAAAAGAGATGACCTTGTTATTTTGTTGTATTTGTTATTCTGCACGTTGTCTACCACAGAGGTCCCCAAGCCCCGTTACCGGTCCGTGGGTCATTTGGTGCTGGGCCGCACAGAAAGAATACATACCTTACATTACTTCCTTTTTATTCATTTTGGAATCTGAAAGATGTTTTATTTTGAAAAATTACCGGATCCTCTGTTACATCCATCTGCAATATGTCACTCTTGACGCAGGTGAAGACACGCTTCTCAGTCACGTGATAGGTTACCACTAAAATGAAACCCAGGAGCTAGCAAAATGAGTAAATAACAAAGGTCTTTGGGAAGGGGGAAAGGCCCAGCTAGGAGACAGAGGAGGAGCCTACGACTTTCAAGAAAAAGAAGGCTACATTTAATAGACAGTATCAGGAGTCCTACTTAAAATACTGATTCATCACAACGGCAGATTCCCACGCACCAAGCCCAGTCTGCATAATATGTGACGGTGTTGAGTCGTATTTTTCATGCACTTTGTATATGTATTATTTTGAAGGCACGTGTAAACTGAATCAGCTTCTTATTACTGGTTACGACGCGACTCTCTTCACATTCATTCCCACAGCTTCACTGTGCTTTAAACAGTGTGGACGCTGAGCGTCGACCGCGTGGACGCTGGGCATCTAGAGAGTTCAGTTTAGGTTGTCCCAACGCATTAAAACAAGACGAGTCATTGGATAAATGCTGGTTTTGTCCCACCCATTGGACGCTCAGCGTCTCTGGGAGTCTGCGGACAGTGGGCGTTTATAGGCTGGCGCGGATGCTCAGCTTTTCTGCATGATGATTGGATGATCTGTCTGAGGCTGAATCTTTTTGATTGACAGCGAAATGAGCCAATCACCGATCTTATGGTGAAGGCATCCTTTTCATTTTTTTGAAAAGGAACGGAGAGTAAAATTCACGTATAAATAAACGGACACATTTTATGATGTAGGCCGAAATTGAGCTTCCCCTCCTTGACAGACCAGCATCCGCCACTGATACAATGAAACCGAAGACCAAAAATTTGCAAAGGTAAATTTGACAAGCTGTACAGAGACGAGGTGCGGAGACAGTTCACATTGGTTAGTCCCTTAGCCAATCAGGATGCAGAACACAATTCACTGTTTAAAAAGAAGCATTAAAAAAACTGCACTAAAAAAATCCGTGAAACAGTGAAGCCGCGTAAGGTGAACCGTGTTATAGCGAGGGTTCACTGTATACCGTATTCTCCGCACTATAAGGCGCACCTAAAAGCATTCAGTTTTATCAAAAGCCGACAGTGCGCACTTGAAACATTCAAACATATTTGAAACTGAGTCCAAAATACTACTTAAGAGAACGTCTGGAAGAAATTTGATGTCTAGATGGCCAAGACAGGTGAACCGCATTATAGCGAGGCATTACTGTACCACAGTTTTCATGCCGGTCATATCCCATGATTTTGTTGTATTTATCCGGCCTTCAAAGGCCGGTCCCTGAAAATATTGTCTGACATTAAACCGGTCCGTGAGGCAAAAAAGGTTGGGGACCCCTGGTCGACCAACTTGCCTCCACAATGTTGGACTACAAGGACTTTATGGGGCAGATTTAGTAGTTTAGTGTATATTGCTACCTTTGTAGTTACTTTGAAGCTATACATGAAAGTGTGTATACTGTTCCTGAAACACATTGCAAAGGTAGGAATAACTGACATGAAAGCTAAGTCATAAATAGAATGTGATGTTATAGAATTGGATGTGCAATGTTGGTGTTATCAGCCCTATTTTTGAGGTTTAATAAAAGTACCTCAGCCAAGCCATTTGGCTTTCCCACATAGAATGCCCAAAGGGCAGCCAACTGGCTGGATTAGTTTTGCAGTGACGTCACTTGCGCGAAGCGCGACTCAGCGGTCGATAGTCCGCTGCTCTCTGCTGTGCGTGCGTCTGTGTCAGCGCGAACATGTACGCACGTGCGCGTCTTTTGGCTTCAACCAATCAGCGCTGACACAACGGACGTTACACATTAAAGATCTTTGATCTACGACACCAGCTAAGGTAGCCTAGCCAAGACAACATCCAAGCTAGTACAGTAGACACGACGCTCGAGGTCGGACGGACATGTTTTTCTGTCATCTGTATGTTTTCCTTTTTTCTGTCCAAATATATATTTTTCCTTTTTTCTATGTCCAAATATATATTTTTCCTTTTTTCTCTGTCCAAATATATATTTTTCAACGACAATAGCTGTCTTGTCCACTGAGTCTTTTTTCGTTCCACCGGGGTTTAGCCAATGTGTTTATAAAGTGACCAAAATCTCTTTAGTTTCACCATTAATCTGCAAACGAGGCAAACTCTGGTGTGAACAACACAACTCAGCAATGACCCTTCGCATGCTAATGTGAAGAAAAGAACGTTGCCAAACTTGTCGGGTTTTGTTGCAATGTACTGCAGGAAACAGCAACGAGTCTTTGTTGTAAAAAGTTGCTCGTCAATGGTGATGTTCCTGCCTGGGCTGTAAGACGAGATGCAGTTGGTAACAAAAGACCTTCAAACATCAGAGACTGCAGCAAACTTGTCCGTTCCAACACGTTCACTGCGTGTGTGCTTGTCGTCGAAGTGTAGGTGCTGCATGATGTCTTGGAAACGGTTTCGGGCCATAATGCCTTTGATCAGTGGGGGTCCCAATTTTTCCGACTATGAGTCATGCACCGAAGGGAGCTCCATCACCCCCCCTAAAGAGAATAGCAATGAACGCCATTAGTTCAGGGAGGGCCATGAACCAACTGGCATGCTCTGTCTGACGTCCATGCTGAACAGTGCACTCCTGAATAGTTCGAAGCATGTCCAGAGTGATGAAACGGAGGAAACTCTGTAAGCGACTCGACACTCTGCATCTGCAGCATAAGGCTCAATTGGGCGGTGATTGAGATGCCTTCCGATCTGTTCTTCATACCACTCTGTGCCGTCTTTTGCATTATTTTCTTCACATTAACATGCTTTGCAACAATACTTTGTAAGATATTTTGCATGCTAATGTGAAGAAAAGAATGTTTGGTGGGGGACAAGTGAACGTGTTTCTATATTTTAATGTATGAGCTTTCTGCTCTTTCGCGCTGTTGCTATGACAAGCCATGTTATCTGAAAAGCCATCCAGGGACAAAGGTTGCGAATTAGCGCAATGCTCAATCCTCTACATGCATCTTCACTTAGTTGAGTGAGTTATTGAGCAAGTGTCCGGTGCGCAAGCTCTTTATGCATCTAGGACTCCCACCACATTCCATTTGAACAAGATGGGGGAAGAGCCCCACCTTGCCGCATCAAAACAATGGTGACTAGATGATCCGTTGAATTGTTGGTTTTAGATAACACAGCCATTTGGCTGTCCTCTGGGCATTCTGGAGGGGTAAGAAAATCCTATCTAAATCTATCAGCCCTATTTTTGAGGTTTAAATGACTTGCGTAGAATTAGTGTGAAAATGTGATCATACTGAGGCTTCCGCGATGCGTGTCTGCCTATCTCGTCTCTACTCTTGTCTCCCGCTCCCAACGAACACCCGTGTCGTAATCGCATAGCTACTCTGTAGTCTTTGTCGTAGATGATTACACCACACTGAGGAACAAAACAAATTTCTAGTGGCATCACACGGGCAGGCATAGTGGAAGGACGTTACATTGTGTTTCAGAAGCCTGCTGCACACACCAAAATGGCTGACAACACAGAAACGACATTTCCCAGCATGCCTAATTGGTCTGTTTGTTTGGGTTTAACCCTGCCTCAAAAATGTGCTTCATGAGATTGTGACCAGATTCCATCGCTGGCAGAGCGATGATTCTGGATTTGCAGGTTACAAAATGTGAATTATTTTATTCTATCAATACACAATGCGCCAACAAATGGTGTAAAAAAAATAAAATAAACCCATCCATTTACCGTGTACCACTTGTGCACATCAGAGTGGCAGTAGCAAATAAAATAGATGAAAAAACTTAAAAATAATTATCTGCCGTCTTTGGTTTGGTAAAAAGTTTGCTCACGACAAATGTTAAGTAATACATGCAAGGACAAGTACACAAGAACACCAATGGGGTCATGTAACTGACTGTTTTATCCCCATGAAGGTCAGTGGGATAAGTCAGTCAGTGTTATGCATCTAAAATAGACTGGTATCAGCTAGCCATGTAAAACCAGTGAGTGCATGCCTCCATTGAAATGGGAGAGGCCATAAAAACATTCCAATACAGTGTGGGTTATTAAATGACATGAATAAACAGGATCAAAGACAAGTGAAATTGACAAAATAAAACAGATAGGGCACATCAGTGCACAGTGCAAATGAATTCAAGAGCAGGGCAATCCTCAATGTAATATTATTGGTATAATAATTCGGGATAGATGCCAAAGCAAAAATTAATGTAGAGTGTATTTTGATATCCACAATGTTTTAAGATGATTCACACAGTCTATATCAAATCATATCAGTGGTTATGTCATATCATTTTGGTCTTTCCTCATTGAATTCCATTGAATATTATGGCTAAATATTTTTCAATGAAAACTATAACTTCCAGGGAGCAATTTTTACCCAAGATCGCCCTTACCCTAACCCTACAGACTTAGCTGTAACGCTATTTTGAAACCAGAACCCTACTTTGAAACTCGACATTGAAACTCTAACCCTACTTTGAAACCTATTTTCATCCCCAAACCCTACTTTGAAACACTAATACGTTGATGCCCTCATACAAAAACTACTTTTTTTTCCTCCAAGATGGCGCCTGAGTAGGCAGCCGTCGGCAAGAGCCTTGCGTTTTTTGTTGTTTTTGTGTTTGTGTTGTCACTTTGTGTTGTTGTTATGTCGTGTGGACCTGATGTGGACTGTTTTCAGCATTTTTGGCGACGACATTCGTCTAAGAAGAAGAATGTGTGCTTGGTGGTTGCGCCTTCTCGGCGGCACGCGTGTACCAGCACTGATTTTTATTGGGAGGAATGTCGGAGCTCCGGGGTTCTTGTGTCTTGCGCCTGAAATAGGCAGCATTTTCACAGCCCCGCTTTGTTCAACGAAAAGGTCGGTGCTGATGGACAGTCTGCAGCTGGATGGATGCATAGCTTGAGGAGCCGACGATGAGAAGAAAGGAGCGTCAGCGCAGAGCATCGATGCGTATGTGGAACTGGGAGTCGTGGCTTGGAATTGAAGCGGATTTACATGGGACAGGAGAAGAGAGCCACTCTCTCTTTTTCGTTAATGGATGCTACAGCTTCTTGTTGCTTTTAAGCTTAGCTTGTAGCAGACGTGTGCACATTTCAGCATGACGTCTTTGATCCACTGGTGAAAAGGACACTTTGATTCGCTCCTCTTTCATCTATTACTGCTTCAAACAACAAAGTGAATGGAGGAAAAGTGGTTTAGGTGGCATGACTGTCTGTTTTATGTGTTGTATTATTTTGTCATTTTATGTTGTGTTCTTTTGATGGCGGCGCGGGCACCCGCAGCGGCTCCTCTTGTTGTCTGTTGTCTGTTTAAGAGGGAGGAAATTTCATCTGTTGTACTTGATTCTTGATACTTTGAAACTCTAGCCTGACTTTGAAACCCTACAATGAATACCGACTTTGAAACCCTACTTTTAAAACCTTTTTAGAAAATCTAAGGTACTTTAAAACTATCCATCCATTCATTTTCTAATCCGCTTATCCTCACAAGGGTCGCGGGGGGTGCTGGAGCCTATCCCAGCTGCCTTCGGGCAGTGGGCGGGGGACACCCTGAATCGGTTGCCAGCCAATCGCGGGGTACACATAGATGAACAACCATCCGCACACTCACTCACACCTCTGGACAATTGAGAGTGTTCCATTAGCCTGCCATGAATGTTTTTGTAATGTGTGAAGAATACCCGGAGAAACCCCACGCAGGCACCGGGAGAACATGCAAACTCCATACAGGTAGGCCGGAGCCGAAATCGAACCCTGCACTTCTGCACTGTGAGGCGGACGTGATAAACAGTCGACCACCATGCCCTACTTTTAAAAAAGTAGTATCTTGAAACCTTAGCCCTACTTTGAGTCCTAAGGTCACCCAATATGAAAGTTACGTATCTAAACTGACCCCAACCCTGTATACACTTATATATTAACCTCAGTTGTATTTTGACACCCTATTTGAAGCCCTCAGAGGGCTGAGGCGGTCAGCAAATCCAAGGTGTTCGACTGTTAATAGAATCCCGGTTGTGCATTCAGCATTGCAACTTCATCCATCCATCCATTATCAACACCGCTTATCCTGAACAGCGTCCCGGGGGAGTGCTGAAGGCGGACGATATCCTGAACTGGTCGCCAGTCGCAGGGCACTTGGGTTGCAACTCGCAACTTTCAAATGCTATTATTTTGGGTAAACCTAATGCCCATACTTTTTCAATTGACTTAAATGCATAGACCTGCATAGACGAGCCTTAATATATATTTTTTGTTTTTGTTTTTTTAAAGTCTGAAATCAGGAACAACATTCATGCTGTTTAAAGGCTGCATTATTTCAAGAGTCAAATGCTCATAATGATGATTTCTCATTCTATTACACATCACATGCAAGATGCCAGGATGGCAGTTCCACAACAAAACAAAACGGATTACAAAAAGCATGGTTGGTCACATTGTATCTTTAGACTGTGTGCCATTCATAGCATACAGTGCGCCCATGGATTGTGAACCCTGAGGCGAGGGAACCGTGAGACTCTTTGAAATAGATTAGAAAGAGAGAAAACAAACTGCGGTTCATCAAGTAACTTTGCTCTCAAAAACCAATTGTGTGCACGGTATGTGGAGTATGTGGTGTGTGATGCACAACAATCGTCGGCATTGTGACAAGAACTAAAGGATCCCTTTACTCACTTAAGCTTAACATTCTGGCAAAATAGCTTGAACACATGGAGTGCCAAGTGACTTGAATTCCTGTACATCTCTCATCTTGTTAAGAGGACTTTTATATCACTTTATCTATCTTTGTACAGTGCAGTATTGTGTCAGATGTTGCCGACTTGGCATCCATTTCAGCCTAGTCATTCTGGAAGGGGAATTCCCCCATCTGTGGTTTCTCATTTTTCCCCAGATGTTTTCTCCTTGCCCTCCCGGGCGTTAAGGTCAGGGGGTTTCATTATTATTTGTCAACTGTGGGCTTGTAAAGCCCTTTCAGACGGTTTGTGATGAAGGGTTATATAAATAAATGTGACGACTTGAATCCTGAGCAGAATCTCTGAGCCATTTCCCTTATTACCATATTTCAACTTATCCTAAGTGTTTTTTTTTGCCTGCATGAATTGTGTTAAAAGTCTCAAAATATTTGCCTCTAACTGGGTTTCTTTATCTTGAAAACTAGTGGCTTACTGGGTCTATAATCTTTTATAACCACCATAGTTCTGTCTACAAACTAGTTTTTTAAATTCATAACACAACGATAACTAATAATAGTAACTAATCAACTCAAGGCGGCCTGGTAGTCCAGTGGTTAGCACGTCAGCTTCACAGTGCAGAGGTATCGGGTTCAACTCCAGCTCCGGCCTCCCTGTGTGGAGTTTGCATGTTCTCCCCGGGCCTGCGTGGGTTTTCTCCGGGTACTGCGGTTTCCTCCCACATTCCAAAAACATGCATGGCAGGCTGATTGAACACTCTAAATTGTCCCTAGGTGTGAGTGTGGGTGTGGATGGTTGTTAGTCTCTGTGTGCCTTGCGATTGGATGGCGACCGATTCGGGGTGCCCCCCGCCTACTGCCCGAAGACAGCTGGGATAGGCTCCAGCACCCCCCGCGACCCTAGTGAGGATAAAGCGGTTCGGAAAATGAATGAATGAATGAATAGTCAACTCTAACTGTATTGCGGAAAATCAACCAATATACGGTTGTGATGGTGCGATGATCTTGAAGAGATGTCATATCATACTTTGTCAAAGAGGTTGAAATTGTGGTTCTCTTGAGTTGTGTCACTGAACTATGTATCATTGTTGTTGTCTTGTAGGAAAGCCTGGAATATATTTTCCTCCTCATCTTCTCTGTGGAATGTTTCCTGAAGATCATTGCCTATGGATTTCTTTTTCATGCCGATGCGTACTTAAGAAACTGCTGGAATATTTTAGACTTTGTTTGTGTATCAGTTGGGTAAGTTTGTGTTTTTGCTGAGTGCACTTAACGTGAATATTATCCTTTGCATTTTTCAGTTGTTTCAATTTTTTTTCCATGTTATTTTAATGTTTGGAAAATTGTGATGAAGCACTGTCTAATTTAATTTTGACTATGAATGACACTTTTTATTTGGTAGATTTCACTGCAGACTGTACACACTGTAGGTTTTCGCATGTCAAACCTATCCCTTCATGTTCCAATTGTTAAGATGGTACTTGATTTGACATTTGTTGCTATTTCAGACTCTTTACTGTCGCTGTGGACGCTATTAATCACATCAGTGGAGTAGAACCTGTAGTCGGAGAAAAAGGGGGTGGTTTTGATATGAAAGCGCTGAGGGCTTTCAGAGTCCTTCGACCACTGAGGCTTGTGTCTGGAGTCCCAAGTAAGCAAACATTTTTTTCAAACCAGACTGATATCACAATGACGCATTTTCAATAGTTTTCAGAGCAATGATGTTTATTCAACATTCATCTAAAACTCATGGAATTCCATAAGTACCTATCGGGTCACTCCTCTTTCCAATAGAAAGTCAAGTACAGTAAGTACAGCGAGGATATTTTTTCTGCGCCAGGTAAACTTTTATTTTGGAGGTCTTGGCAGCCTCCAACTTTTCATAGTTCTTGGTGAAGCGTACAAACGGGGTTGCTGCTTTGAAAAGTTGTAGTGGGTGCTACTGAACCATTTTTGAAAACTCCCACAATACAAAATTATATATAGGTGTGTGTGTGTGTGTGTTATGGGTGTATCTAAGTTTCTGTATTTTGACGCTCCTAGTCTCTTGGTTAATTTATTTCTTCGTTTCTTTTTTTTTTTTTTTTAACTTGCTGCAGGGAATAATCTATAGATGATCCTTGTAAGAAAAAAAAGTCCAAATTGACCCACTAACCCCACCCATTATATAACCCCAAAGAAAATTTGGTGTTATAAATTTGATGACTGTTGCATAAATATCAAAATATTATTTGATTCTATATGCATTTTGTTCCTTCTTAGGTCTGCAAGTGGTCATGAATTCCATCCTAAAGTCCATGCTGCCCTTGTTTCACATAACTCTACTGGTCTTTTTCATGGTTACTATCTACTCGATAATGGCTCTTGAGCTATTCAAATGTAAAATGCATAAAACCTGCTACTACACAGGCACCGGTATGTTGTGCTATTTTTGTATTTTATTTTTTTTAAATTACAAACATACATTTTTGTCAGCTCAGACTATTGCTTTTAAAATAATTTATAGGATCCCTGCTGTCATTGTACGTTCTTTTTGTAATTTCGGTAAGTTGTCTTGTGCTGTATAAATTAAGTTAACTTGCCTGGTTTCCTCGAGAAAGCTTTGATACGAAATGAACGCAATGACCTCCTTAAAAATCTGTCGGTTTTGTCCATACTCAGACATCATTGCTACGGTGGAGAATGAAAAGCCTGCCCCATGTGCACAGGCAGGGAATGGGCGCCGTTGCACCATCAACGGCACAGAGTGTCGGGCCGGCTGGCCTGGCCCAAACCACGGCATCACTCACTTTGACAACTTGGGATTTTCCATGTTGACTGTGTACCAATGTATTACTACACAAGGGTGGACTGATGTCCTATACTGGGTATGTTGTGTTACATTTTTGTCTCAAATATGACACAAAGCAGGGATATGTAACATAGACACCAATGAACAGGTGAATGATGCGATTGGAATGGAATGGCCCTGGATCTTTTTCACCACACTCATCCTGGTCGGTTCCTACTTTGTGCTCAACCTGGTTCTTGGTGTACTTAGTGGGTAGGAACACTTTTCAATTATTTTCTTTTGGGATTGTAGTTAAATCATATGTCACTGTTTTCAATGATCTTTCTCTGGTGTTCTTTATCACTAGTGAGTTCACCAAAGAACGAGAGAAGGCCAAGTCCCGAGGTGAGTTTCAGAAGCTGAGAGAGACCCAGCAGCTGGATGAAGACCTCAAGGGTTATATGGAGTGGATCACCCAAGCTGAAGTCATAGATAATGACCATGAAGGACAGAGTAAGGACCACAGAAAAAAGCAGAGGAATTGAATACTGTAGATGAATACAGTACACATAGCCAAACCAAACCTCCAGTGTTCGGGCAAGCTACTTTGAAAATGTAGTGAGCTAAGCTACAGTTTGTTCTACATTAAAGCTGCAGTGTTGTGACTGTTTGCTACGCAGTTGCTTTGGCTTTTTTATGCTTTGTATCTTTATTCTGTCAAATAGAGTTGATGTCTCACTGTATATAAACTTGGATTACGACAGGTTGTCAGCAATGTTCCCTTTAATTTTTCATGTCTGGGCAAACAGGCAATCTCCCTGAGCACACCGATGACCACTGTGAGCAATATTAGAAATGCTCGCTGTGGCCACACACCAGTATCACACCTGGGATCATAGAAAGTTTCATGGCTTATTAAAAGAATCAAATTACAACAGCAATTACCATAAGTTTGCTTTTAATATAACTAATGTGGCCCACTTAAAGTGAAAAAGACAAAACTCATTGATTGTTCGTGAGAGTCCAACTTTGGCTTCGATCGCTGAGGTCCAGTTTGAGCCTGCATGAGGGTCTTGCTCTGGAAGACGAGACATCTTTCAGACGTAACATTCTGTTCACATTAAAACATTCACATTTTCCACAATGATGTGTGCTGTATCTTGTGATACAGTGTATTTTATTAGCGTGTCTACTACTCATAAATGATCTAGTCATCATAAAATTGAATGATGATTATCCATAACGGCAACATCTTCATAAATGTCACTAGAATATCCACAAATCTGACTTAAATTTTACCTTATTTTTCACGTCGGTCCTTCTCACTTCCCCAATCGCTGTCCACTTGAGTCTTTGTAGAATTCCAACAGCTTCCAAATGATTTTTCTGCTAAATGTGTCGCTTGAGGGTAGTCCAGCTTCCATTGAGTCCATATTTTCCATCGGGAAATTGGCTTACAACTTTAGATTCGCTACATGGTTTGCAGAGTAGACATTTCTCACTCGAAAAAGATCTCACCCAGTTTCACCGCTTGTTCTTCACTTCATTTTTTTGATTAATGTGCACTGTCCCAATGAAAAAAAAAAAAGAAAATGGATTTCCAACCGAAAAAAACATTGCATCGTATCGTATGATTGGCTGAACACCTGTCACTCACTGAATTACACAGCAAAATGATGCAGAAAAAAAAGATACATATCTAATTCATTTTACTTTTCAACTTCTGTGTCCTAATTCGGCTCCTCACGTGACAGTATGTAATGACAAGTCATGGACCCAGCAGACTGATTCCCGTAAGCTAGCTCTCAGGTTCACTGGGACTTTTGAAATTGAGAGGGTCATTAACCCTTTCGCCGCCTGTCTTGCTCATAAGTTAACATGCCCGGAGGGTATGAAAACCTATGATCACAACTGTATATATCAGTGGTTTTACCATCACACCCTGCTAGAATACAAAATCTGATTTTGGTACAAGCTAATGCAATGCAAGTTCTCTGAGACCCGACGCTGCTCTCCAGAGCATGTTCTCCAATATCTTTGTCACTCAGAATGAAAGTAATAGACCTTTATTGAGGCCATATTTTGCAGTCACAGTAACTACACTAACTGTGTCTACTCAGGTTTGCTCCCCACCGAAAATGGAGGATCTCAGGCAGGAAGTGTTGGAAAAATGGACACAATGCAGTTAATGTTGTATTACTAGTAGGTTTTAGTTTCTTATTCCCATCAGTGGTGGCTGGTGCTGTTTTCTCCAGGATAGGCACTATAGATATATCTTTTATGCATGGATATACACAAATCCATTCATACAAATACATATCTAATTATGATTATTATTTTTATATACAGTACAATATTCAGGTCTACTGTCCACAGCCAGGTCTGCATTGAAAATGAGAATCTGTTCTTAATTACCATACCTGGTCATATAAATGATAAATAAAAAAATACATACATATGTTCATACAAATCAGCATTGAATTACTCAAAGTGACACATTTCCTGGACTTAGAGTCAATATTAAGACCAACTGCAGAGCAAAAAAACAAAACAAAAAAAAAACAACATTCCATATTTTGGCAAAGTCCTGCATGGTGCCAGGATTCAAAACCCAATGCTGTACTCTCTAACTTCAAAGTTAGCTGCTGCTCGCTATTAGCCAGCCGCCACTGATTCCATAATTGTTTTTTACTCCGTATTTTCATTATGATTAAGTAACATTTTTTTGTAAATGCACATTCTTTCTTCTTCCCATTTGCACAGTAAACTGGGTCGCAAGTGGAACCGCTGGTTACGCCGTAAATGCCGGGCGTACATAAAGTCCAAACTTTTCTACTGGTGGGTGATTATGCTAGTCTTCTTCAATACGCTAGCTATTGCAACGGAACACCACAAGCAGTCTGAAAGGCTCTCAAACTGGCAAGGTCAGACCAATCCTTCCCTAACTTTTCTGCATGGATAGAGTTGGCCAATGAAACACATAGTCTGATCATTCATTGTGCAGCAGACAATAAATCGACTTGTGAACAGCATGAGACGTCGTTGTAATTGATGCTCAAGGGCACATAACGAATTATTGAGATGTTGAATTTTTTTCTTGTGGTGTACCCACCAGTGTTGTTCACTTTAGTTTCAATGAATTGTTTGATGTGGGGAAATCACCAGTGCATCTTTCTACTTAAATGTCCTACTTTCATGATATGATATCACTGTAGTGTGAACGTTTTATATTTTCTATAAATTTCACCTGAAAGCCAAACATCCCTGTTTGTGAGTAGTGTACATACTGTAGGCTTCAGTCAGAAATTAATTTGTCTCTTCAACTACTAAAACTATATTCCATCTATCGTGAATGTTATTTTTGCCCTTTTCTGGTGTGTTAGAAGCTATCGCATCTTGATGAAAAAAGAAAAAGCCCTTATTTATTTAGTTATTTAGTTATTTATACTTTTATATTTTTTTCAGCGTTGCTTTAACCAATCAGCATTTGCCTATGGAGATCCATCAAATTTATTTCTGACATTATTCTATTGTTATTTTTGCTGTGTTCATTTGATATCTTCTTTTTTCAATGCATTATATGTTGATTTTTTTTATGAGTGAAAAACAATAAGACGGCAATGTGATTCACTTCATAATCTGATGTTTTCATTGTTTATAACAGATTCATTTAAACCATGAATTAAAAAAAAATCATTATTTGAAATCTAGGTGAATAACTTAATCCTTGCCTTGTATTTTTTCCCCCCTTTGGACACTACTCGATACTGTGGCCTGAAACGACATCCACAATGAACAGACACTGCCAATAATCTACTGCTGTTCATGTTTTCCCTGGAGATGTTTATGAAGATGTACGCTCTTGGCTTGTCTTCGTACTTCATGTCACTCTTCAATCGTTTTGACTGCTTTGTGGTGTCCACTGGCATTATGGAGCTCATCCTTGTACAAATGAACATTATGTCGGTCATGGGCATCTCAGTGCTGCGCTGCATACGCCTGCTGCGCTTGCTCAAAGTCACCAGGTAAATTTTGTGCTTTACTTTGCAATAAAGTCTTTTTCATGACTAAAACACATCACAATACAAGAATCAGATGTTCAACTTTAGTTAATAGATTATCTTCATGAGTGTCGCAGGCGTGCTGGAGCTTATCCCAGCTGTCTTTGGGCAGTAGGCAGGGTACACCCCGAACTGATTGCCAGCCAATACACATAGACGCACAACCATTCGCGTTCACAATCACACTTACGGACAATTTAGAGTGTTCCGTTAACCTGCCATGCATGTGTTTGGAATGTGGGAGTTATTTGACAATAAAGTGACTTGACTTGAATCCGGAGTACCCAGAGAAAACCCACTCAGGGACAGCGAGAACATGCAAACAGCACACAGTCGCCGGAATTGAACCCTGCACCTTTGCACAGTGAGGCGGACGTGCTAACCAGTCGAAAAATGCAATGTGATTACGACGACTTCCTCGTTAAATATTTTCCAAGCCTGCTCCTCTTTGCTTTATATTGGAAGCTGGCTGTTTGTTTGCCTATGACGTCACACCATGCCATCTGCATTCATGATGATGTGCATGTTCTCCCTGACCTTGCATGGGTTCTCTTTGGCAGCTCTGCCTTACATAGACTATAAAAAAACATGTGTTAGGTTAATTGAAATGCGGTATAGAAAATTAAAGTCATTAATCAGGAAATTATTCTAAACCAAATACAACGAATGGTCTAGCAAGTGACTGTTTCGACCTGAATAATTGTATTGTTGATCTGTTCTTGTTTGCTTTAGATACTGGACCTCTCTCAGTAATCTGGTGGCTTCGCTCTTGAACTCAGTCCGTTCCATTGCCTGCTTGCTGCTGCTGCTCTTCCTTTTTATTGTCATCTTTTCACTGCTGGGTATGCAGGTGTTTGGAGGAAAGTTCAACTTTTCCAACCAACCGAAACCGCGCAGCACTTTTGATAGCTTCCCTCAAGCCCTGATAACCGTTTTCCAGGTACACAAAGAATACATTACTTTTTTTGCTTTTTTTTAGGCTTTACAAGTGGTTCTGGAGCATTTCTAGGAAACACAAGTACACAAAGGACATCTTATCTATTATGTAAAAAGTATTTAACACTGGCAGTGAAAAATAGCCACTGGCTATTAAGCCTACCAATTGACCATATTGTTCAACAATAACAATCAGACTAGCAACTTCAAGACAAGAGTCACTTGTTATATTTGTTTTAATAAACCAAATGCGTAAAAAAAATGTGGATAATTAACCCAATGTTTCAAGCAGAAAATTGCCTATTTTTGATCAGATAAGTGTGTTTGATGTACACATTGAATCATTTGGGTAAATAAGTCATTAACAGGGCTCTACACTAACTTTTGCACTGGCAGGGTGCAACGGACGTTTTCAGTGTATGATGTATAGTCGTCTAAATTGGCATTCCGTAGATTGATTGTGACTCAAGATATATTTGCAAAATATTTTGCGGTAACAAGAATTTAGTTTGCCACAAGCACCGGCTGACAAAACAGATCTTTTTTTTTTAAATATAAGAAGACAAAAAAAAAAAAATTGAAGATGAAAATTTCAAACATTCGACAAAGTACTAGTTCAACAAAATCCTACATGGATTCTGATGATATGGCTTTTGATAACATTAAAAATCAAAATTTGAACATTTAAAAATGCTTAAGAACAATTGATCATGAAAAACTTGAACAATATTTACACCCTACTGATATTTTCATATCATATAACAATATCCAGCACATTCCAAAAGTGTTAGGGCACCAAAAGATTTGTTCTTCATTATTTAAGCCTTTGGGGAGTGTAAAGTCTTGGACAGATGTGCAGCTGTTTTCAATGTTGCTGACCTCCAAAATGGGAGTGGTACGGGAGCGGGTGTCATTCTGAATGGGAGCAGGACAAAAATGGGAGTTGTTTTCACCTGGAGCAGGATGGGACAGGATTATTTACTGCAAGTGGGATGGGACGGGATTGAAAATCCACTCCTGTGTTACCCTTCAATTCGCACCCCTAAACTCTCTTTCAGATTCTTACAGGAGAGGATTGGAATACTGTCATGTATGATGGTATAATGGCACATGGAGGACCCAGCATGCCTGGAATCCTCGTCAGCATCTACTTCATCATCCTGTTTGTCTGTGGAAATTGTATCCTTTAAATTTGCCTGCATGCATATTTCCCAGGAAACTAATTCATGTTATATTCTTTGACTACAAAATTATTCAGTCATTCTTTTGAATGTCTTCCTGGCCATTGCAGTTGATAATTTGGCTGAGGCTGAGTCTTTAACTTTGGCACAGAAGGAGAAAGCAGAGGATAAGAAGCGAAAGAAAGCACTCAGGTTAATGTTCCATTAGGCATTTACATTCACGACAAAATGTATGACAGAGAGGGGCAGGGGGGCACAATTTTTCATCAGTGCAATTGGGGGACCACGTACTTCCTAATCAGATCCATTAATCCATCTATCCATTAATCGAGTCACGAATCTTACAAGGGTCACAGACATGCTGAAGCCTATCCCAGCAGTAGGTGGGGCACATAATTAGTTTATTTATAGTATATTTATAGTTTATATGACAATATATATTTGTCATATAAACAACTAACCAATCATGTTAATTTCCTGATTGATAGGGCCAACTTGCCCAGCAAGACTTCCGAGGAAAAAGCTCATCTTGCAAAGAAGTTAGCTGAGCAGAGAGCCAAGGGTGTTGAGGGCATCCCCACTACAGCTAAGGTAAGAGATTGTTTTTTTTTTTTGTTTTGTTTTGGGTTTTTTTTTTGTTTTGTTTTGTTTTTTACCAACATTTAAAATAAAAATATTTCAATGCATTCAATCACATTCTCAACTTTCAGCTCAAAATTGACGAGTTTGAGTCAAATGTGAATGAAATTAAAGACCCCTTCCCTCCAGCTGACTTTCCTGGTAAACACAAGGCGTCAATATTGCATTTTTCATTATTTCAAAAAAATGTTTGAGCAACACATGCTAATTCCTGTCTTCATGGTAATTAGGTGATGATGAAGAAGAGGACCCTGAGATCCCAGACAGCCCGAGACCTCGTCCAATGGCTGATCTTCAGTTAAAAGAAGAAGCTGTACCAATGCCAGAAGCCAGTTCATTTTTCATCTTTGGACCACAAAACAAGTAAGCGAATGTTGATTGTTGTTGGGTTTTTTTTTTGTGGGTTGTTTTTTTTTTTTTTCAGAAATGACAAAAGAAAATTATTATAGTTGTACTTTGACATGCGGAAGATATTGTTTTTTTTCTGCTGCCATGTCTTCTTATTCTACATTGGTGCAGCAGCGGACTAAGAGAAGCAGAAGAATGTGTTCCGTGTGAAGGCAAAAACAAGCTCAAGGGAAAAAAATTACGGTCATATTTTGTTTCCTGATTTGTGTTAAACACGGAAATGGGCGATGGCTGGTTCCCATTCAGTGGCGACAGCAACACTGTGAGAGAGAGAGAGAGAGAGAGAGAGAGAGAGAGAGAGAGAGAGAGAGAGAGAGAGAGAGAGAGAGGGAGAGAGGGGGCATAATTATGAGTATCATTTTTTTGGAGTCGTGGCAAACTTTGGGTGATTCAATTGCAATCACGATTCGGGGGCTACGATTCGATTATAAAACGATCATTGAGGCATCTTTAATTTATCTACATTGATGCACTTTTTCACAACACACATTTTTTGTCTCCCTGAGTTAGGATTCACTTGCGATCTTTAAAAACACTATTTGTCATAAGAAACGAGATGAATTCATTTCCATTATATTTTATTAAAATGATGGAAATGCACGCAAGCTGGAAAGTTACAAAATTTGTGCAATGCTGTAAACAATAATCAATGGAAAAAAAAAGCGGTCAAACCAGCATTATACCTGTTCACAACCTGAGATCATAACACATTACATCATGGATGTGTGTTACAAAAAAAAACAAATCTAACCACCTATATATTGGAGATCTTATCACTGAATCGAGATTTGTGACACAAATGAAAATTAAATTAAGGTTTGTCATATGATGCAGGATTTAAGCCCCTTTTTATTTTGTGAATTGTCAAGAAATTGATGCAATGAGGAAATAGTCATAATGGTTTGGACATTTTGGCTTCAATATTTAGTATCTTATAATCAGTGTTGTGGTCCTCGAGCCAGTCCTCGAGGCCAAGGACCCACTCGAAGGCTGAAGGTCGGTCCTTGGTCCTTGGCCTTGGAGCCAAGTCCTTGGCCTCGGAGTCAAGTCCTTGGCCTTGGCCTTGGCCTCGGACACAACGAGGGATTAGAGCCTCTAATCTCTCGTCCACAGGTATAAAATGGGTCCGAGGACCGTAAAAATCATGAAGAAATCAAACATATCCCATCCAGGGAAACCCATATTGATGGATTTATCTGGCGCTTTAAGAGGGGCGGGGCCGCCAATGACAGGTGACAGTTAGCGCAACGTATAAAGAGCGGCATCACAGTTAGTTTCAATCACGCCGCGTTCGCGATCGGCAGTTTAAATAGGGTGTAAAGTCTTTCTGTAACAGTGGTGTCTTTTATTTAGTTATTTTTGCACAGTCGTCACTTTTGTGCGGTGACACTGGAATGTTTGTTTGAACCAAGTAATTTGGGTTCCAGCTGGAGTCAATAATGCCGGCACTTCACTTCCGGGTTTGGCCGTTGGGATTTGGAGTCCTTTTGCTCGATTCCAGTTATCTTTGCTGAATGCTTTCTCACGTTTGGAATAATGAATATTGATAACACGTAGTTTAAAATCATGGTTTTTTTAATTATTTATTATTATTGTGAAGTTGAAGGTATTAAATTAATTAATGTAGTATTAGTGGTAGTGGCAATAATTGTAGTACTCAGAGAATGTTTAGAGATCAGCCACCTCGTTACCTCTGAGTCCCGCGTCCTAGACGCATAATTTTCCCACAGGACGCACAGTTCCAAATAATGTGCGTTTTTGCTATGCAAGGAAATTTCTCAGTCAAAACAAACAAACAAAAAAACTACGGCAAGCCTGAGGATTTCATGGTCACAATCGTTACCGGTAGCGTTGTCGTTTCCGTGGCGTCATTTTAACGGTACCGAAAAATAGTTTAACGATAAAAGTCATCGCACACGAGTTGACTGTGTGATCAGCGCGATTTCACTGCACCTGTATGTGTGTTTGTGGTGTGCTGTGCAGAGATGAAAGTCCTCCGGATTTTCCCGGAATTCCGGGTTTTTCACATTTTTATGAAAATCTCTCCGGAGAATTGAGGAAAATTTGCCTAAAATTAATCCAGATATTAGTTGACAACATTGAACGAAGACGCGTTTGAGTTCGTTGTTTTGCTTTCATGAGCGTAGCCATGTTGAGACACTAACACTAGTAACAGTAAAAAGATTTTCGTCTCTTTATAAACACACTTGCTAAACCCCAGTGGAACGAATAAAAGACACCGTGGACAAGACAGTTGTCGTAAACAATATATTTGGACAAAAAGGGAAACACACAGATTGGCAGAAAAACGTGTCCGTCCGACTTCGAGTGTCGTCTCGGCTAGCTTAGCTTAGGTGTTGTTGTGTGTGACGTCGGGTGTGTGACGTTGTTGCCCCGGCGCTTATTGGTTGAAATCAAAAGACGCGCTTGCGTCCATGTTCGCGCTGACTCACGCACAGTAGAGAGCAGCGGACTAGCTCGAGTGGCGTCGCCAAAACAGTAATACCCTCGCCTCGCATTCTCATGACCTCGCCATATCTCTAGCCCTGTTCACATGGCACACATTTGGTCCGACGCTGCACCGAAATATTTTTTTGCGATATATTTTACACCGGAGCAAATTTTGTGGAGCGGTCACACGTGCAAAGCCGCTGAGCGTGACAGCTCCGACGCAGCGTCGGAGCAGCTCCACTTGTGGTCACATGTGCAGTTTCTGCTGCGGACCAAAACAACAGGAATGCGGAAGTAAAACAGGTTCGGGTCGGGTCGGGCTTCTCTCTCGCGGACTTTTATTTATTTTTCTTTTAATAAATATTATGGCGGACACTATTCTGTCCTTGTTCAGAATAGATCCACTTGTCGGCAGTCGTGGAATAAAGACGTGTTTACAGTCAATCGTGTGTGCTCCTTATGACTGCCACAATATATGTTTTAAAAAATGTATACTAAAACAATGTGCGGATACTAAACTAAGGAATACTTGTTTTAAAACAAACAATTTGGAT
>NW_017804874.1:602314-603382 GCF_001891065.2 Hippocampus comes
TATATATATATACACAGTATATATAATTTTTTATTTTTTCCGGAATTTTCAGGAAAGTCTACTTTCATCTCTAGGTGTGGGGTGTGTGAGTGTGTTTCTTCTAATTTACTTTCGTTTTGTTTTGTTTTCAGTGTTGGTGGAGACGCAACAGATAACGTTATGTGCGCATGCGGGTTGCTATTTTAGTCCGCAAACTGAGGAATCGCGCGGATGAAAGTTTGAGATGGTGGCGAAAAAAACTCACAAAGGTCTAATTATGACATTTAAGAAATGGGAATGCCAGTCTGATTTTTCGTATGAATCGTCCAAAGGGCGTATCACTAAACTCACCTGGGATGTATGCACAGAACACGAGAGCGAGATACGATGCGATTGCACAGAACACGAGAGCGAGATATGACGAGAGGCACGATTACGAGGCAAGTTGGTCATTAGATTTGTAGGCTAATCGCTATGAAAAATATTCTGAAACAATGTTTGTTATTCTATAATTTACTGGTTGTAGCATAGTAACTATGAATAAAACATTCGTCACAAGGTGTAGTAATGCTAATGTTAACTGTTGGTAGAACTAATGATGATGTGCGTTAAATTCTTTCGTCAAATTGATAGTAGATTACACATGCATCGTCTTGGGAAGAGGATGTCAAGCCACATCAATACTTACCTGTATTAATGATTACCAGTAAATTAATCTTTGCAGTGTGAGATTGGAAAAAATACTCTGATGATGCTGCATGAGTTTTTGATCCATTTATTTTTTGTAATAAACCTGGAGTACACAGCTGCTGAGGTAATGTTCATTGTTAATGCATATTTTTCAAACATTTACCCTTGAAACATTATACTTTTGAGTTTCAGAATTCTTGATTATGAATATCAGTCAAAATAGGAAAATGGGTTCCCATGATGAACGTTTAGGAACCCAAAATTAGTTACCGTGGTTTCCCATTGGGTAATCCGACGGAACCGAAAAACGGTTACCATGAATTTCCGAAATCCTCAGGCCTGCTCCTGAATTATTTAAATTTTTGCAGCATTTGTTTATAATTGTATGTATATGTTGTT
>NW_017804874.1:603885-604272 GCF_001891065.2 Hippocampus comes
ACTTGTCTTCCGTGCCATGTCATGCCTGTTGAGTGTTGATTTACTTCATATGAAGAAACTACTGCACTAAAACATTAATTCATAAATGTATATCATGTGCTTTTATTTTTTTTTCTCAGTATAAATAACACGTACCCTGACTGTTCTACTCTTTGAATAAAAACACTTCATTCAAGCGTTAGGGGGTGACATGTGCAAGGGGTTATGATGGAGGGGTGTTGCAAATCATGAAGACCTGCCAAGTGGTATGATAGCATTGTTTTACATATGCCCTCGGCTAGGCCTCGGCTTCAACATCAGTCCTTGATCCTTGACCTTGTCCTTGGCTAGGCATCGGCTTCAAAATCAGTCCTTGGTCCTTGGCCTCGGGCCCCGGAAAATCCTCAA
>NW_017804874.1:604818-607314 GCF_001891065.2 Hippocampus comes
TTTTTCTCAGTATAAATAACACGTACCCTGACTGTTCTACTCTTTGAATAAAAACACTTCATTCAAGCGTTAGGGGGTGACATGTGCAAGGGGTTATGATGGAGGGGTGTTGCAAATCATGAAGACCTGCCAAGTGGTATGATAGCATTGTTTTACATATGTCCTCGGCTAGGCCTCAGCTTCAAAATCAATCCTTGGTCCTTGGCCTTAGCCTCGGAGGCAAGTCCTTGGTCCTTGGCCTTGGCCTCGGAAAATTTCTCAACTCCTTGGCCTTGGCCTTGCCTCGGAAAATTTTCCAAGTCCTTGGCCTTGGCCTTGGCCTCGGAATCAAGTCCTTGGCCTTGGCCTTGGCCTCGGGTTGCCGGTCCTTGGACACAACGCTGCTTATAATAAAAAAACTATTGTCAAGTGGAGAGTGACTTAAGTTATGCTTTTCATCACAAGATGTGAATAAAAAAGTGGTTGTAAATGCACCGTTAAAGTAAATGTTGAATAATCAGTATTACAGTGAAAGGGTTGAGATGCTTCACATGTTAAATAATAATCCATCAGAAGCATTATGATGAAATAGAATCATTTTCTAAAATTCACACTTTTTCAAAGATGCTTAACATTCATATTCAGAATCATTGGTGGTATATACTGTATAAGTAGACTAACTAAGGCTCTCAGAGATTTTAAAAGCAGGAAAAAGTGGCCTAAAGTCCGTGACCCACTGTGCGATGAATTTTTGTGAGGGTAGCAGATATTCATTTTTTGTCAGGGGTCGTTCAAGGTCGCCTTCAGTTTTAATGGTCGTTGGTAGTTTTCCTTGTCAATTTTGAACAAATTTTCCTTGCGATCAGCAAAAACATTAAAATTGATGCAGAATGTCTGGCAAACATTTGCGAGTTTGAACAAACGCTGTCGAGAAATCAACATTGGTAACCTTTGCAAACACTTGCAAACATTTGCCCCTCAGTGGGCTACGGTCTTAAATTTCCTAACTCACTGTAGATTATTTGGTTAAATGTTGTTCATCACACATGGACCACCATACCTTCTGTGGCTGAGCCAATCACCAGGGCTTAGTGGAATGTAGATGACTAATACAGAAGTGCATACGCTATGCCACTATTCGCTCTCTGTTTATTATCCATCCATCCATCCATTCATTTTCTGATCTGCTTTATCCTCACAAGGGTTGCGGGGTATGCTGGAGGCTATCCCTGTACTGGTTGCCAGCCAATCGCAGGGCACACATAGACGAACAAACATTCGTGATCACAGTCACACCTAGGGACAATTTAGAATGTTCCATTAACCCGGAGAAAACCCACGCAGGCACAGGGAGAACATGCAAATTCTGCATTGTGAGGCCGACGCGGTAAATAGTCGGCTCTCTGTTTATTATTTATTTAAAAATGAATGCTTCACTCATCAAGAGTGTGATATTTGACTCGCACACCGAAACATACAAGTTTCTCCTCTCACTTTTGGGAGAAATGGATCTGTGGTGCGGGGGGCTCGATGACAGAGCCAGCCAATGTGTCATTTGCGTCTCGTACGTTGTTGATGAAGGAAGTTCAAGCTGTTAGAAGTCATGCGAACTGCATGACAAACGACCATCCACACTTCGAACGTACGTTTATGGGGGATCCTTCCCCAAGCCTGAGCGGATTGGTGAGGTGGCAAGTGGACTGCTTGAGGCCGTGTCGGCTTGTAGTTGTTGCTTCAGCGGCAAGTGACATTCGTGTGAGACAATGGCTGTGTCCAAATTCACAGGCTGCATCCTTTCAAGGCCATATTTTTCGGCCGCATGACGTCACTTCCGGCACAGCTTGACTGCACGTGATTTCCAAATTCTAGAACAGTTCACAGATTGGGTCCTTCGGTGCCTTCAAAGGCTCTTCTTCATGTTGCCTCCATGGACCGCAGAAACCGCGGCGAACTTAGACAGGTTTAATGTGAATTTGGATACCGCGTCCGGTCGAGTCGAGCCAGAAGTGACATCATGCGGCTGAAAATTGGGCCTTCAGCGGAGCAGGCCTGTGAATTTGGGCAAAGCTAATGATTACACAGCATGTGTGCTCGCGTTGTATCGTTGTCTTTTTTGTCACATTTTTCTTTGCTGCTCAGTCAACTACGTACATGAGCCAAAGGAACTATTTTGATGAATGAATTTGTTTTTACCAAAATCCAAAATGCCATTTTTTCGTGGAGGTGGACTCGCGATATTGTACCGGGAGAAATGGAAGGTTCTTCCTATCTCTCTCCCTCCTCTCTCCTCATTTGAATGCCTCGCCTGTCAAATTTCCGGACCCACTCCAACGATCATTGCCACAGTATACCGTGCCCCCAAACCTCATTGTGACTTTTTAAATGAATTTTCTGCTATCCACACCCATCTCTCCTCTCTATCTCCTAGTATAATTATTCTAGAGGATTTCAATATACACATGGACAATACCGCCCTTCCGCTCACCATGGACTTCACCTCCTCACTTGACAGTTTTG
>NW_017804874.1:609403-652531 GCF_001891065.2 Hippocampus comes
CAAACTCTGGAACTCACTCCCACCCGACATCCGAAATATTGACTCTCTTCCTATATTCAAAACTCATCTCAAAACCCACCTATTTAAAATTGCATATACAGTTTAAACTCATCGCTTTTATTATTTATAATTTTATCTGTGGTTTTATTGCTCTTTTGATTGTGAAGTGTCCTTGGGTATTTTGAAAGGCGCTTATAAATAAAATGTATTATTATTATCATTTTTTATTTTATTTTTTTTAATAATGCACTGGGGCGGCGCCCCTGTGGGCCAGTGGTTAGTGCGTCGACCTCACAGTGCAGAGGTCATGGGTTCTATCGGCCTCCCTGTGTGGAGTTTACATGTTCTGTTGCGTGGGTTTTCTCCGGGTACTCCGGTTTCCTCCCACATTCCAATAACATGCATGGCAGGCTGTTGTCCCAAGGTGTGAGTGTGAGCGTGGATGGTTTTTGGTCTCTGTGTGCTCTGCGATTGGCTGGCAACCGGTTCAGGGTGTCCCCTGCCTACTGCCCGGAGACAGCTGGGATAGGCTCCAGCACCTGCCTGCGACCCTTGTGAGGATAAAGCGGTCAGAAAATGGATGGATGAATAATGCACTGTACACGTTTGCTGTGCACCGACAGGGTGAAAGCTGCGCACAATTTTCATGTTACATTTCTCCCAAAGCAATGTTATAACACACTCAGACCATGGTGTCAGTTGTAACATTTTATTCCTCTGTGTTTTTTTTTCCATGCCATTATTAGTAGACACTTGAGGCAATTTTGCATTGCATTTTGAACACCCTAGACCACAGGTGTCAAAGTCAAGATAAGATATAAGATAAGATATCCTTTATTTGTCCCACAATGGGGAAATTTACAGTCCACAGCAGCAAGATAATGGGGAGAAAGAAGAAAGAAGAAAAGAAAACAAACACCCTTCAATTAAGTGCAATATAAATACAGATATGGATAAGGTCGCAGTGCTATTTACAATTGTCTTCCACATCATTTTATTTATTTTTTATTCAGCAGCCTGACAGCAGTCGGTAGGAAGGAACAGTCAAGGCCCAGGGACAGATCTGGCCTGCCACCTCATTTTTTGTGGCTCGTGAAAGCAGATCAAGCATGTCAAGTTCCATGATGCTTGCTAAAGTGTGAACCAAAATTTTAAATTGTCATCTGTATTCCACAATAACATTCATTATTCTTAATTTCTGATTTTAAAACTAGTGATTCATCAATTTGTTGTGCACTGTGTATGTAATATGCGGAGGTGATTAAACATTTATATGGTTTCCCAAAATTCAGAACGGCCCTCCAAGGCAAACAGTAACTACAATGTGGCTCACGACAAAAATGAATTTGACACCCCTGACCTAGACCAAGACCTTGGTCAAATCAGCTCACAGTTAGAGACATAAATGTTTTAAAATGCTGTTGTGAAAGTGCTATATAAATAAAGATGTATTATAGTGTAAATGACACATTTATTTGTCCCAAGTCTCCCTATTATGCATATGTAACGCATTAGGATAAAAAGAAATCTGGCTATAGTTCAATTTCACCACATGTTCATTACTCTGTTACCCTAAATGTTTATAACTGATGGCTTCAATATTTGTTATTGTTATTATTTATTGCATCAACACTGTCTTGGTGGACACCGTTGCTGCCTCAATCAAAGCGGGCCGATTTGAGATTTCAACGTGCCATCGTCAAAAATATGTATGGGTTCAAGAGCCTTTACTGATTCTGTTTTCAACAATAGTACTGAAAGCAAGTCTGTTCAATTCGACTGCCAGAAACACCCATAACAAACACACCCATGCACGCACGCTGGAAATCAGGGTGCTGAGAAAGTAGACCTGACATCAATCAGACCTCAGATGTCAAAATTAAAACTCAATACTCTGGTTAGTGAACAAACAAATAACATTGGTGATAATTTGGCTAGGATAGTTTATGCAAGTACGATAAATTATGTTTCTATTCCGTGCAATTTACCGGTACTTCCTGTTCCAATGTCTTCTGTAGCATGCTATTGTCGTATTTCTTGTATCCACTACTGCTGCTGAAACAATGCCCATTGCAGGACAAATAAAGGTTATATTATAAATATTTATGATTGTAATATACTTTTAACCAGAAAGGCCCCTCGCGAGTGTTACAGCCTGTAGACTAGGTTTACCCACGTCAGGTAACAGTACTAACACAGTACTACACAGTCAACAGAAGTTAACGGTGTAACTAAAGGTCAGCGTTTTGGACCACAGAATGCGGTAACAGAATGGTAACGTAAATGCACAACACAAATTGCGTCAGGACCAGGCCAAGGGACTGGTGGAAGTATGCCAAACAAAAGAATTCAATAAAACAGCTAAGAAAGAGAACCAGCTAAACTGCCTAATGTAATCCCCCCCCCCCACCACCCACCAAAGCCCCAGTAGCAGCAAGTCCCTTACTAAACAACTCTAACCAAAAAAAAAAATACAAAAAGGTGGCATAACCCCTGTAACCTGATGTGAATAACAAAGTATTTACTTCGTGGGGATATGTATCGAAAGGCGGCCTGGTGGAGGATTGGTTAGCGCCTTGGTATCACAGTGCAAAGGTGTAGGGTTCAATTCTGGCTCTGGCCTTCCTGTGTGGAGTTTTCATGTTCTCCCTGTTCCTGCGTGGGTTTTATCTGGGTACTCCGGTTTCCTCCTACATCCCCAAAAAAAAATGCATGACAGGCCGATTGTACACTCGAAATTGTCCCGAAGTGGGAGTGTAAGCGCGGATGGTTGTTGGTCTCTGTGTGTGTAACCAGTTCAGGGCGTACCTCGCCTACTGCCCGAAGACAGCTGGGATAGGCTCCAGCACGCCCCGCAAAAATGGATGGATGGAACTAAGAACAATTGTAAATAGCACAGCCACCTCATCTATATCGATATTGCACTTAATTGAACTGTGTACAGCTCTCTCTGAAACATTTATTTTTGTGCATGCAAACACTTTGTTTTTCTTCTACTACCCGCAATTTTGCTACTGTATACTGTAAATTTCCCCATTGTGGGACAAATAAAGGATATCTTATCTTAAGAAAGAGAACCATCTTAACTGCCCAACTAAATCCCCCCCAAAGCCCCAGTAGCAGCAAGTGCCTGACTGTCACGTTACGAGGTGGTGGTGGACCCCAAAAAGCAGGCAGGAGGGAGGAGCAGGTTGCACTTGATGAATTGTATTGATAAAAATACAGAAAACTAAATCCAAAATAAACAAATTCCAAAAAACAAAAAGAATCCAAAGTATCAAACAAAATCCAGGCTGTAGCTAAAACAGTCAACAAAACATGATCGAAAACATAACAGCGGCAACAAACAAACAATGACCTGACCATGAGTGGCCGGGCGGGAGTCCTTTTATACAACTAATTACATAACGACCAACAGGTGTGCAGCTGCAGGGAGAGCCCTACAGTGCCACCTGTTGATCCCAAACAGAATCATGACACTGACTAATTAAATTACTCTAACCAAAAAAGTACAAAAAGTGGCATACCCCTCTAACCTGGTGTGAATTATTTCCTCCTTGGGGGGTATAAGTTAAGATAAGATAAGATAAGAAAAGCTTTATTCATCTCACAATGGAGAAATTCGCAACTTACAGCAGCAACATTTGGAGGGAAGAAAGTAGAAAAACATGAAGTATTTGCATGCACATAATAAATTTTAAAAATGAATGGCTGTGCTATTTAAAATGGGTGAGTGGGGTTGTGTCCAAGTTTTCAGGTGCGACTATTCAGTAGCCTGACAGCAGTCAGCAGGAACGAGTGGTGGTACCTCTCCTTCTTGCAGCGCGGGTAGATCAGTCTCTGGCTGAAGGAGCCGCCCAGTGCTGTCAGGGTGGCCTGGAGGGCATGGGAGGGTCTGTCCATCGTAGCTGTTAGCTTAGCCATCTGAACTATGAAGTGAAGTATGTATGGAAGCCTCTGACTTGCCCCAGAAACTGGGCCTTAGAAAATAACGGAACGTAGGAATTTGCATGTGAGGGATGTGTGTGCGTGTGTGTGTGTGTGTGTGTGTGTGTGTTTAAAAAAAAAAAAAAGGGAGAGAGTGAGCAGCAACCAACAGGGTGCTTTTATACTATACTAAATAGGTGATGGCTGGTAATAATTGAAAGGCAGAGTCAGAAGGTTATGGGGTGACATCCACCAATGGCAGCAGCAGGGCAGGAAGCTGAAGACACAGGGGCTGGAGAACAGAAGCAAAGTGACAGTGCCACGCCGAGGCACCACATGCCGTCCCAGGGAGATGGAAACAAAGGAGTGGATTCATTGAGTTGTGAAAAGTTTTGTGATGTTGTCAAGGCATGGAACCAAGCTAAACTTTTGCGGTTCATGTGTAATCCAGTGGTTTTTGTGATCTTTCAACAGACCATCATGATTGAAAATAAATGCAAATGTTTGTCAACTGTGGTCAAGTCCTTTGAGACCTTTTTGTGATTAAACCTTTCAGGGATAGCGGTTACTACAGTGGACAGCTTATCATGTTATCAGGTTACAGGGTGCATGAAAAGGTTAAGGCCTATCGAAATAAATGTGACTTGAAAAAAAATAATTGCCGTCCCTGCGGCTTTAGGAGCCGCTCTGGGAGCCAGTCGGAGGTTGCTCAACAGCAACAGCAACAGCAGCGGCACCTAGATTGAATATAATTGTTGCAAACATGTACCGGTAGTCTGATATTGAGAATTGATCACATTTTCTTTTTTTTCAAAACCCCTTTTTAGGTTCCGGAAACTGTGCCATCGCATCATAAATGCAACCACATTCACCAACATCATCCTGCTTTTCATCCTGCTGTCATCCGTTTCTTTAGCAGCCGAGGATCCGATCGACCCAATGTCCTTCAGGAACCAGGTGGCAAAGAAAATGCTCGTGTAGTCAATGAAAACAAAAGAAAGCAAACGTTTGATCCACACTTACAGTATAGAATGCCATTGCAGTTTTCAATTCGTGTTCAACTCAGGTGTTGGCGTATGCTGATATAGTCTTCACTTCAGTGTTTACGGCAGAGATTGTACTCAAGGTAAAAAAATTTAAGAAAAGAAAAATCTATATTCTTCATATTGGAAAAAAAAAAGATTGCTTCCAAAGTGTTAAATCCTATGGCCCATCATTTGTTGTGTTCGTTGCTTTTCAGATGACAACGTATGGTGCCTTTCTTCACAAAGGGTCTTTCTGCAGGAACTCTTTTAACATTTTGGATCTACTGGTTGTCAGTGTATCGTTGCTCTCGATGGGAATGGAGTAAGTGGATTCCAAACTCTCTTCACGAATTCAAAGTTCTGGATAGCGTTTCCAGGTTTATGTGACGGAGAGATGATGGGAAAGGTAGAACCTTCTGACTGTGGAGCTACTAACCAATGCTGTAGTCATATACAGTACAGCATTTATATCAATGTATAGAGCACATCTCATACACAAGGTAACTCAATGTGCTCCACTTATTACAAATACAACATTTAAAAGCATTTAAAAACTGAGAACTAAAGACACGTAAAAACAAAGTACAGAAATAAACACAGCTTGATAAATTACGAAAAGAATGTATAGTGCAAGAAAAACCTTTATGAAAATTAACTTGAAAAATTCTTTAAAAGTGCTCAATCATATGCATGAGTGAAAATACCATTTAGTTTTTAACCTTGACATAAGAGCATTCACCCTTGGGGCTGACTTCAACTTCTGTTGGCAGCTTATTCCATTTATGTATGGTATAAAATGCTTGTCGACCATGCTTGCTTAAAATTCTGGGCTCTGCTATTTGACCCACATCTGTAGACCTTGGTCATAATCCGATCATGTTTATATTCCATTAGCAGTGTTTCGTTCATGTATTCATAAATTAAATCGTTCATTTATTTATAGAACAGTCGCATTATTTTAATATCTGTTCTACAGCTGGCTAGGATTCCGTGTAAAGACTGGAACTGGGACTCCAGCCATATCCTTTGATCCCTTTGTGCGGGTCAGAAACTGAGCTACAGCTCTTTTATGCTCATTTTAGGGAGTCCAGGCAGAAGACCACGACAATAGTCAACTAGAGATAAAAGCATGGATGGGCTTCTCCTGGTCCACTTGGAACATGCAACATTTCACAGTAATGGCTTGTCAAATTACTGTCTTTGCAATTGCAAAATAGCATTTTGTCAAATTGCGATTATATAAGATTGCAAGTGCAATTTATCATTCAGCCCTACTTCCGATTGTCACAAAATAAAGTCATTCCTTTAAGTAGGACCTGAAGCATTTTAGGACTGTTTGATTTCGTCCAACTTGTTCAACAGTATATTGTTATCCTCCATGTCATAATTTAAATTGTAAATTTAAGAAAAATAAACAGAAAATGCGAAAGAGTGATGAACAAATTGATGAGAACACCTTGCCTAAAAACAAATTTAGACCGTTTAGCGCTAGCCACATGAAGTATTTTAATGCAGACCACAACTACTTTGACATGAGGAATTCAGAAATGAGGATTTTCACATTGAATTCACATTTTACACCCAAATTTGATGTGTTTAACTGGGCTTCTCTGAGATGTCCGAAATCAACCATGCATAGCATTCAACCAATAAATCTGATTGCTCTGTTTGGGAATACAAGTGATCTGCTATGTTTTGAGATCTTAATTTTTTGGGGGTGGGGTTTTTTTTGTAAATTTGAAAATTCATGGATAACAAATATCATATTTGCCAATTGAATGTATTATGATTAAAATATTAACGATTAAAATATATAGGCCGTTTGATTTTTCAATCTAGATCCAGTGCCATCTCAGTGGTTAAGATTCTCAGGGTGCTGAGGGTACTTCGACCGCTGAGGGCCATCAATCGAGCAAAGGGCCTCAAGGTATATAACATGTACTGTGTATGATTGGATGGCAAGATTAGGGTTCTGGGTTCATGCGGCTTTGAGGTATTGAGATACTTGTCATTTGATTTCTAGCACGTGGTCCAGTGTGTGTTTGTCGCTGTCAAGACCATTGGAAACATTGTGCTGGTTACCATGCTACTTGACTTCATGTTTGCCTGTATTGGGGTTCAGCTTTTCAAGGTAAGCATATTACAATTCTTTTTAGCAAACATTTACTGTAGTTTAACTTGATATGCTGTATGTCAAAACCATAGAAAGTGAGCGTCAGCTGAAAATCCTTTGTACACTATTTACCAGGGGAAGTTCTATTCCTGCACAGACGCAGACAAAATGACTGAGGAAGAATGCAGGTATGCACATTGATGTTTGAAATAAATGATCAATTACGTAAACGTGGTGAAATGGGATTTGCTTGTGTTGTTGATGGATAGTTGACAATCCACGGCTCCAGACTACACCTATATCTTCGCAATTTTACGCCTAAGTATTTATTTTTTTTTTTAAATCAACTCACGCAATTATTTTCTGTTTTGTAATTAAATATTTTTCGTTGCTGACACACAACTCCTCCACACTTCGGAAACAAGACTTTTATCACCGGAACAGCGGCGGCATAAACAGTATGTTGTGATGACGTAGGAAAATAAATTAAAAAAAATAATGTGGCTGTCAAATGCCCAGCAAGACTCAAATGGGCATCAAATGGGGTTAGCCTCAGGGTCGTTTGGCTAGCTTGATCGCCAGTCAGTTCATACCGTGACCCGTGGAATGGTAAAAGGGCAGCAATGTGAAGTGATGCCTCTGTCACATTGCGTGGTGGACCCCAAAAAGCAGGCAGGAGGGAGGAGCAGGTTGTACTTGAAGAATTGTATTGATAAAAAACACAGAAAAAACAAAAAAAGCCCTACAGTGCCACCTGTTGGTCCCAAACAGAATCATGACAGCTTCGCCGCCAAATTTTTATATCTATTAATACACAGACAGCACTGCCTGTTAAAGATTACTGAATTCATCTTCGATGTTTAGGGCAACACCACCAACATCAAGACACTTGACAATATTGTGTCATTACATACATGAACACTTCAAGCGGAAGAGGGATTCAGGCTTTTCCCGCAATTCATTGCCGGAAGCCATTTTGGTGGACATGCCACACACACAGACAAAGCCATGAGTCATTCCTTGCATGGGTGTTGTTGCTGGCTGTGATAGTTCGGCGGAAAGGGCATAAAATATATATTTTTAATCTCATATAATCATAAGAAACCAGGGATTTGACGCCCACTCAGAAGAAAAACGAATAGGGATTTTGGCTGTCCACGCCTTCTCACCGAGAGCTAAGCTGTTGCTATGGCTGCAAGCCACAAACATCGCCATACATTAGTATTCTGGATCATGCTGTATATCTTGGAGTTCATGTTGTGTAGAAACTAGCACAATGAAATGTGAATTGAAAACATTGTAATATGCAGTTTCTGCAAGTATTATCAGTAAAACAGTGAAAATGGAGCGGAATGTGAATATAAACTTTGCAAGTCTATTCATCGTGTGTGCCCCTAAGTTTTCTTCCAGCGCTTCCAAAATTTATGAGTTTGGGGCTCCTGTGCTCCTTGTAAAAACTGTTAGTCTGGAGCCCTGTGATAGCACTGACAATAAAACACAAGCATAACACGTAGGATGCGTTTGCATCCCAGCTCTTGTATGAAATGTTGTCATCGTCTAAAAAGTTTGTTCACAGTCCAATATCAGTTTTTAGAAAATTCCTGCTGCTTGATGATTTGATTGAACTGTCTCTTTCCCTTTAACTTTGTTACTCAGAGGTTGGTATATAAAGTATCAGGAAGGAGCACTTCATGAGATGGAGGTCCGTCAGAGGGAATGGACCAACTCAGAACTAAATTTTGATAACATCTTCAATGGCATGCTGGCGCTCTTCACCATTTCTACATTTGAAGGATGGCCAAAGTGAGTCATGAGCATGACTTTCTAATAAGGCTTTCTAATAGAGTGAAACCAAAATTGTAATTCTCAGAAATTGCTTCGAGGTGCAATTACGGGACTACAGTTTCACAGAAACAAATCATTTGAGGAATTAATTTATTACAGCGGAATTTTCAATCCCCAGATGGCTCATTTATGCTCTACCCAGGATATGCAACCAAATTTAGGAGTTGCTGAGGGCAAAACTGAGGCCAAACTGAGGCACATATTTTACATTACATGACAAAATATTACAAAACGTGAATACACAGGTCCTTTACGTACTTTTTGCCATGTACTGGACACTGATTATTTGTTTTGCTTGTTACTATGCGTCATAGTTGTTGTTGTTCGTCCACGTGTGCCCTGCGATTGTCTGGCAACCGATTCACGGTGTACCCCGCCTGCTGCCCGAAAGCAGCTGGGATAGGCTCCAGCGCGCGTGTGACCCCTGTGAGGATAAGCGCAATAGAAAATGGATGGACGGATGGATAATAATTATGATCATAATAATGTTGTCAAAGAATTTATTTCAGCACCAATTCAGAGAATCCGATGCATGCCGTGGTCATCTTTATGAATGAAATACGATGACGTCCACCACACGTCCTCAGAATCTGTCTGCCTGCACCTCAGTCAAATTCACCAAAATCGGCAGTTGTTAAACATGGTTCCACCAGGTGTAAATTTAGTCTACTTTCAGCCATTGTTAGGTGCAAGTCAAAGGAAAAGCCTTTGGTACGCTGGACTGCCCAGCATAGCCTTGAGTGAACCAAATTCCTATAAAAGTGCATCGAAGCTTGCATGAGCACGAAAATCAGGATATGTTTGCACTCGAGTGCACCTGTGCTGTTTTTGAGTATAAGGCCTTCTTTGAGTAAATTTCTGTCAGTCTTAATAAAATGCACATGGTTAGGAGTGTCTCACCACTGAAATAAACCAACCTATTTTTCTCTCTTTGAATGTGTGTGTGTGTGTGGGGGGGGGGGCTGTCTGTCTGTCTGTCTGTCTGTCTGTCTGTCTGCACTTTCGATTTGTTTTTGTTTCATTCAGGATCCTTTACAAAGCCATTGATTCAAATGTAGAGGATCAAGGGCCAGTGTACAACAACAGAGTTGCCATCTCAATTTTCTTTATCATCTACCTCATCCTGATTGCCTTTTTCATGATGAATATATTCGTGGGCTTCGTCATCGTTACCTTCCAGGAACAAGGAGAGCAAGAGTATAAAAACTGTGAGCTCGACAAAAACCAGGTACGGTATGTTTAGCACACTTAAGTGTCACTAAACTAAATTTGTACTTCCAAATCGATGTTTGATCTTAAAATTTGCACATTTCATAGCACAGACATTCCGTTAAATGACACAGAATTCAATTTTTTTTTTTTTTTTACATGATGTTTTAACATTTTATACATCTGCTTCATTTAGACATGCCCAATTTGTTGTGGCTGAACTAGCTTAGTCTTTATTTTCATCACCCATTATAAAACAAACTGTACACAGTACTAGAATGGCACTGCGACCTCCCCCAAGGCTTAAACATAACGCCAGCGAGTGAACTTGTTAATTACAGTATTTGTATGTGGATTATGTAAACCTTGTATTTGCTCTCACCTTCTTGAAATTCTCCAGTGCCAATGTGTGAAGTACGACGATGCAAACCTTGTATTTGCTCTCACCTTCTTGAAATTCTCCAGCGCCAATGTGTGCAGTACGCTCTTAAGGCCCGGCCACTACGGTGTTATATTCCCAAGAACTCTTTCCAATATCAAGTGTGGTACATCGTCACCTCCTGCTACTTTGAATACCTGATGTTCCTTCTTATCATGCTCAACACCATGTGCCTGGGAATGCAGGTATGTACACAACACACACCATCCATTTGTGAACACAAGTCAAGTCAAGTACAACTTTATTGTCAAATGTGCTGTATGTACAGCATACAGCACATTTTGTATGTGCAACATACAGAACAGATGAAAATTCTTCCCTCTCAAGACAACATAAAACAAGAGGAGCCACTGCGGGTGTCAATCAAAAGAAAAGTTAGAATAAAATGACAAAATAATGCAAGACAACACATTAGACACAGACAATGGTGCGATCTTAATGACTTTCCTGCATACACTTTGTTGTCTGAAGCAGTTATAGATGAAAGAGGATCGAATGAAAGTGTCCTTTTCACCAGTGGATCAAAGCCGTCAATTATGCAATGTGCACACGTCTGCTACAAGCTAAGCTTGAAAGCAACAAGAAGCTGTAGCATCCATTAACGAAAAAGAGAGATTGGCTCTCTTCTCCTGTCCCATGTAAATCCGCTTCAATTCCAAGCCGCGACTCCCAGTTCCACATACGCATCAGCGCTCTGCGCTGATGCTCCTATCTTCTCATTGTCGGCTCCTCAAGCCATGCATCCATCCAGCCGCGGCCTGTCCATCAGCACCGACCTTTCCACTGAACAAAGCGGGGCTGTGAAAATGCTGCGTATTTCAGCCGCAAAACACAAGCGTCCCGGGCTGTCCAGCAACGACAGTCAAATGGCGCCGACATTCCTCCCAATCAAAATCAGTGCTGGTACACACGTGCCGCCGAGAAGGCGCAACCACCAAGCACAGATTCTTCTTCTTTGACGAATGTCGTGGCCAAAAATGCATAACAACAACACCATGTGACAAAACAAAAGACAAAAACAACAAAAAAACGCAAGGCTCTTGAAGAGCACTTGCTGACGGCTGCCTCCTTGGGCGGCATCTTGGAAAAAAAAATGCCTTTGTGTTATCTCTGCATGACTCCTATTGTATAGGAGTCACCAGGAGTCACAAACCATTTTTGAAACTGAGAGCTACTTTTTGGCATTATTAATATTTTATTATATTCATTTGTGAGAAAACATGATGATTTCTCACAATAATTAGGAAAGAGACAAATATCAAAAGGCAAAAAAGTACTTTTATTTCTTTTGAAAGAATCACCATGACACCATTCCTAGACAATCACAATGTCCATCACCGATGAGTAATTTTAAAAAACAGGACCGTGGGCTACCGATGTATTCCTTGGGGGCTACCTGGTGCCCATGGGCATCACGTTGGTGACCCCTGGTATCGACCTTTTGCCTAATTCCATTCCAGGCATCTTAAAACAAGTATAATTCAGACTCAATCAGGTCCATCCATCCAGGTTTTATAACCCTTGTCCGCATTAGTTGTTGCGGGTTGAGCTAGAGCAGGGTTCGGGAACCTATGGCTCGAGAGCCATATATGGCTCTTTTCACAATTGCATCTGGCTCGCAGATAAAAAAATATTCTCGCTTGTTTAATAATGCATCCATCGATGGATTTTTCACTGCTCATTTCCTCGTTCGGGCTGCAGTTGGCTCCAGGAGCCATTTTGATTGGATGATACTGGCCAACATTGCCGTTGCTGTGGAAACAGGTATACGCCCCCTTTTGAATCAACCCGCTCGGCCATTAGCTCAAAGCTAATCCTAAGCGAATAAGATGGCGAAAAGAAAAAAAGATGACGAGTTTGGTAGACTTCGGGACAAATGGACCGAAGGATTCACCTTTGTGGAGAGAACAGGTTCTGCGGTGTGTCTGATTTGCAATGACAAAATACCATCGATGAAATGGTCGAATGCAGAGCGGCACTTTGACACGCCCCATGCTACGTTCCCATCAAAATACTGCGCGAGAGACCGCCGAAAGGAAGCGTGCAAGCTACTGAGCAGTGTGCAAGCTAGCCAGCAGTAACTTCGCGTATGGACCCGGCAAGATGACTTTCATTCTAATAGTTTTGCTGGATTTTTAGCAATTGTGAGGAATGGAAAACCATTCACATTAATGATGAGTATTATCACAAAATTATTTTAAAGAATACATTCAGAGGCTTATTATACTGACATTTTGTTACTGCCGCATCCACTCAAACAACCCCATGACAGGATGGACTATTTAGAGTCCTCAGTTGAGCTGACATATTGCTTATATTTTTGGATGTATCAAGACACTGGAGTGTCCAGGAAGAACTCGACCTACAAAAATATGCCATTTCCAAAAGGAAAGTTCAGAACTAAGATTCAGACACCGAACATCAGATCTGTATGGCAAAAGTACTGACCACGAGGTCAAGTCACTTCCTGAAATTGACACGAGAAAAGAAATTACAAGTGCAAGTGTCATTTACATTGCTCTGATTTCATCACGCTTACTCCATATGGTAGATCATGGGACAAATACCTTGGATGAACAGTTGAATTTTTCACAATTATGACTTGGGAGACCATCAAGACGGACTGTGTTTTTCACCGATATGACTGCAGGCAGGGGAAGTTCAGCTCCCACTCAGCAATGATGTGAAAGTGCATGTACTGTATTGTTGTCTATCACTGTGTCCTGTGATTGACTATGTGATCAGTCGAGGCGTACTCTTCCTTTCTGTAATAAGTTCCACCTCCCCACGACGCTGAACAAGGTAAGTTCTCTAGAAAATGGATAAATAAAAGGCCTGGTTGTCAAACTTCCATGTCGTCGTTTTGGTGAGCCCCTGCATAACCGCGGTTTGGCATTCATGAATTCGATAACGTTAAGATAACGTTGGCATCATATGGTGGCATCTTAGTGACAGGAAAGTGAGGTGAGGAGTTTCCTTTACATATAAATAGTGCTTTGCTACCATCTTTTGGAATCTATAGAGAAATTCAAACCCGATGGGAAAGGGGCTCATCAGACACTTGAGGCTTTCCTTGGTTACTTTCCCTCGTCAATATCTGGGGTTCACTGCAATGTATGAGAGCAAATCATTGTAATTTTCCTTCCGGCTTACCTCTTCATGACAGTTCTATGCTTGCACTTTGATCCACAGCACTGTGACCAGTCAGAACATGTGAAACACCTATCTGGCATGCTGAATGTAATTTTTACTGTGCTGTTCACTGTGGAGATGATCCTGAAACTGATGGCCTTCAAAGCGAAGGTTGGTAAAAGTGCACATCACATAAGGGATGTCTTTTATGCTGGAATTTCTCTTTCAAAATAATACCTTCTATTATACATCACTTCACAATTTAGAAAAAAAAAAAAAAAAACATGTTGAATAGTCCACATGCTCCACATGACAAGTTTGTAGGCTTTGAATAATCAGAGATACCATTCAACAAATATGGTTGATATCGTGGTGCCTTGAGAGATGGACTCATATTTTTCGAGAAAACAAGCCATCATTTGACTCTTTTTTTTTTTTTTTTTTTTTTTGCTTTGACTGTGTCATACTGATGAGTCGAGCATGCAAGGTTCTGCTACAAGATTTCACGCCTGGCTGAGCCTCGGCCACTGGTTTTGCGGCGATTCAAAATCAAAGCTGCATAATGTGGCGACGTTATAGCCAATCAAAATGCACATGCCACAAAGCACTAGAAAAATGCCATTTATATAGGACACATACTGTGTGCATATAACAATACTTAAGGATATTTATAATTTCATATGTACCTGTGAATGAAATAGCGTCTGGTAAAAATACATGCGTGTGATGTACATACCACGCCAATTACATTCAAATGAATGAGAGTGAGCAATACTGAAGATCCACATTTTGTTCATCATTATTCTTGCCCACATCCATTTCGCCCACGTCACTGTAGCAACCTGTGTCTTCCATGACTGACACTGAATATTTTTTATGGATTAGAAAAAAATGACCATGCACACAAAACATATTGCATGAGAAGCCTCGGAACACAAAAAAACGCTTGCACAGTTCACATCGTGTGTAGTCCTTGTGTTAAATTGCCCAATGTGTGGCAGTGAGTAGGGATTTTTTTTTTTTTTAGATCGTTGGGTCCTAATCAGCTTCAGAAGAGTTGCGTAGTGTACAGCTGTGCTTATACTGCCCCCATCCAACCATGATGGTCATTTAATTGATAGAGTGTGACAAAAATTGTTTAATGCTTTCTAACTCTGATTAATTATGGCAAAACTACATATTTTTAATCAGGTATAAAACAATATTATTGAGTCCAATTTTCTGCACCAAATGATACATTTTTTGGGCGGAGGGGTGAGGATGCAGGAACGGATTAATATAGTTTCTATTCATTTTAATGGGAAAAGACAATTTGAGAAACACGTGTTTTGAGTTACGAGTGCGGTCATGACACAAATTAACTTGTATCTTAAGGCAAAACTCAATTGAGCTTTGTAGCTGTACAAATGAATGGCAGCTGCCATTCACTGATCATCCCACATTGTGGTTTTCCAACAGGGTTACTTTGGAGACCCCTGGAATGTTTTTGACTTTGTCATCGTCATTGGAAGTGTAATAGACGTGATTCTGAGTGAAATTGATGTGAGTATTTTTTTTCTGAATGCCATACTTTGCTATTTACCGGTACTTCATTGCACTTTTTTTATAGAATTCTATAAAAAAAACAGTATTATATAGGCCCACTGTCATGGTAAATGGGCTTCAATTGTTGAGTGCTTTTCTTCAGGCAAGATAATTAAAGTTTCTTTTTATGTGCCCAGTCTCACCCTGATTAATGCAATAAATTCTAACTGCAGCAAAGTAATAAAAGTAACAGCATTCCAATTAAAAAAATTCAAACACTGTTGATGCAGCACCAGAAGCAAGTGAAGGTTTCGTATTTTGCTGAAGGAGACTGACCCGTGGGAAAAACAAAAACAACACCCCCCCAAGATTTATGGGTTGAAAACAACTGCTCTAATACCTGAGCCAAGCCTCTACCTTTCCCCTTTTCACAACCCAAAACCCAGAATTTCAGAATTTTTCACTCAAATGGATTTGACAATTTAGCCGACAATACATGCATCTGATATTCAATTTTATGCCAATGAAGTTATCAAGGTTAAAGTGAACTAGGTGAAAAATGTTCATCGGTGCTCTCGTTTGTTATTCATCAGTGAATCGTGTTTTTGTGTTCTGGCACAAAATGAAATTGTATGATTGATAAACTCCAACGTCTTTTCAACCTCCTCTTCACGCAGGCGGCGCTGGTGTCCTCTGGAGGGCTTTACTGTCTCCAAGGCTGCGATGTAACTATATCATTAAATGTATTGTGACTGCACAGCTATCACAGACTTCCATTCTATACGATTATATTGAAAAAACTCTATATGAACAAAAATATGTAACTTGTTCACATCATGAACCACAAACTGTGATGTGATGTCAGATATACTGAAGACTAGATTATCAAATATAATCATGAATTAAGTGTCCATAGTGCCAATACGTGACACAACACTAAATAATAATACGAAACTTTTTTTTTTTTTTTTCCAGGAAGCTGATCCTATGCAAGCAATTGCGGTGAGCTGTAATTACATGATAGTGGGAACTGAAAAAATTTTTTGGCTGTTGTTCTGACTGTAAAATCCTTGTTTTTTCCCTCTCTATAGTCTGCGGAGAATATGAGTGTGTCAATCACATTCTTCAGACTGTTTCGTGTTATGCGTCTGGTGAAACTTTTGAATCGCTCTGAAGGAATAAGGAATCTGCTATGGACCTTCATAAAATCCCTTCAGGTCAGTTTCATCCTGCTGCTAATGTAAATGGAAAAAAAAAGAAAACACACCTCTCAATTTTGAGGCAAATGTGCTTTTGTGCCCGTGCAAATATTGTGTTGAATTTAATCTATACTGTCCTTGCTTTGCATTTTTCTTTTGTCCTTTTTTTGTTGTAGGCTCTTCCCTATGTGGCCCTGCTCATTCTAATGCTGTTCTTTATATATGCTGTTGTTGGAATGCAGGTATCCAGACATATTTTGCACAGGTGTTGTCTTGAATTACAATATAGATACTAGCAGATGCCTCCCAAAACACACTCTTTCACTTGGATTGCATTTTCTCTGCAGATATTTGGTAAAATTGCTTTGGTTGATGGGACGTACATCAACAGAAACAACAACTTCCAGACATTTCCACAGTCGGTTTTGCTGTTATTCAGGTTAGTATTAAAATTCAAAGCAGAAGTATGAAAACAATTCAGATTGGAATGTTCAACAAGATGCCTAAATACTGTAATATGATGAATTATTGTTAGGAAGAAGCACTGTGACTCAACTACAATGTGAAATGCAAATAGGGGGCCCGATTTTCGTGCCCAGTACAAGTACAGCACAAAGGGTGGTTGAAATGTGCACATGGGTGGATTTGTCTTTTGTATTTGCGCAGTTAGGAATGGGCATGTGTGCTGTTGTGAGCATGAACACAGCTGAAGCGGTCCCTCTCATTCCCTTTAAATTCAGCGCAGGAGAGGCACACAGTCTACATGGCTGGCGTCCATGCAGGAGACAGACGCGCAAAGCCACCTTAATCAAGAACTGCAAATAGAACTTTATGGGTGGATGATGCCAGAGTGGCCAGTGCGTCACAGATCATCGCTGTGAAATTGACAAACCGCCTTTCAACCTGAATGTTCATGTCCATGTGTGATCACCCCCGACCTCACCCATACTTGACCAAGGTGATCTTAAAAATATAAAAAAGATGCCAATAATAATGTGTTCGACGAAATGATTTCTAGTATGATTCAGAGGGTTCAATACACATTGTTGTAGGGTCTTTTTAGGATGCCACCATTTTTTAATTTAATTTTTAATTATTTTTTTCCAGTTGTTCAAAGGTCAACTCATGCTGCAAACTCCATGACCTGTTTTAAATGAAGTTAATCAGAGTAGGTGGCACTTTTGGGTTGTTACCCGCAAAAACCATCCAAAGAAACATCCCTGTTCAAAGGCCACTGGTGACAAAGTCTGAACAAAGACCGGATGGATACTGGATCCCAAAAATACTGACTCAGATAAATGGTGATCAATATTTATTGAGAGAAAAGTGAAAGAGCGTATAAACATCGCTGGCAACAACAAGCCAGGGAAAGCCAATGAGAACAAAAAGCACTTGTTACCGGCAAGGTAATGTTGGAGACCGACAATCCACAAAACGAAATGACAAGAATCCAAACACACGAACATAAAACTGCAGTCAACAATAGCTTGGCCAAAAGACTTACAAAATCAAAAATGATTGCATGACAAGAAACAGGTGCACTGCTGAAAGGCCACGCCCAACACTCCACCTGGTGCTGAAACACAAACAAAAAGAAGGCAGAGCAGAACATGACAACTGGACATCACACATCTGGACAATCGACTTCTGGTCTTAGTTAACTCTGTTGCTTCTGCTGCTCCCAGGCAACTTCTAATTTCCAAAATGTTCTTCAGCTTTGAAATAAGTGGAGTGTGAAATCTTGCATGAGATTATTCACTCGTCCCTTGAGGAATTTGACGTGCATCGACACACCAGCATGTGTGAGAGGAGTGGACTAAGTGGTCCTTTTTGCTGCTCATCACTTGACCTATTTCCTGGACTACGATACATCATCATCATCATCGACAACAAAAAGACCCCCGTGCTGACTTTTTGCGAGACATATGCTCACTCATGAGCAAAGGACATCTGTTTCAAGATCTTATGACATACTTTATCTTGGACTTGTTGGGCTCTATTTTCGTAGACAGGCGCACACGTGCTTGACGGTAAAAAGTGACGCATTTTCATTCATTATGCGGGGGCAAGTCTAGCTTACCATGTTTGGGAATTTGGCAGAGAGTGCTGCGCCTTGCTGGGAGTTCTGTTTTCTACTATACACCCCTGGAACACCTTACAATTTGGTGTCAGAAAATAGACTAAATCTTAGACCAGCTAAGAGCAGGTCTAGATCTAAGTTGTGGTACAGTTAGTCTCATGTGATTTTGATGGATTTTAACAAAGTGCAGATAGTCATATTCTGCGCTCCACTGCTATGTATGTTGGATGTCATCATAGTTAATTCATAAATGTGACAACAGCGTTCATCGATCCCTCTGAATCATGTCAGAAAAGAATTCATTGAACGTATAATTATTATCATCATCTTTATCATGTTACTTAAAACACTCCCCGGTCTTTGGTGTCACAGATGGAAACAATCAAGGTGGTCTCCAAGTGCCCACTTTCGAGTGGTGATCTGGGATCATCCACCCATGTAGGACTGCTTGCAGATCCTTACAAACACACTTTTCACGTTTTTCATGATTCCATTTTCCGCATGGATTCCAACAAGTCAATTTCTGCTTCCGCAATGCGAAGAGTCTGGCTGTAATCCTCAACAGGACCTTCTCATTTCAAGCGTGCATAAACAATAGCATACTGCCCGCATACTTCCATTGCTGACACCTGTATAGCAATCACATTCATCCCCACGTTAGTCCCTGTTCTGCTATCATCCTTGTTTATGGCCTTGTCACCTCCCAGATGGATTATTGCAATTCCCTTTTTTTTTTTTTTGTCTCCATTAGCTCCAACTCGTCCAGAATTCAGTTACTTGAGTCGATACAAGAACCTCTCTTTTCGCCACATTACCCCAGTCTCACAACAGCTCCTCTTGCTACTAGTTAATAATAACAATAATAATGTATTATTCGAGGTCCAGTCACGGGGGCAGCAGCTTTAGCCGAAAAGCCGAGGCTTCCCTCTCCCTCGCCATTTCATTCAGTTCCTCCTGGTGGATCCTGAGGCGTTTCTTGACCAGCCAGGAAACATAGTCTCCTCAGCATGACCTGTGTTGTTCCTGGAGTCTCCTCCCAGTCGCTGGTACACCTCACCAGGTAGGTGTCCAGGAGGCATCCCAACTAGATGCCCGAGCCACCTTATTTGGCGCCTCCCAATGTGGAGGAGCAGCGGCTCTGCTTTGAACCCTTTACCAAGCTTCTCACCCAGTCTTTAAGGAAGAGCCCAGACACCCTGCAAAGAAAAGCTCACATTGACCGCTTGTTTCCACGATCTTATTCTTTCAGTCAAGACCCACAGCTTGTGACCATAGGTGAGGGTATGAATGTAGCTTGAGCAGTATGGACACCCTTATTCTTAAACAAGGTGTTGCAGGTGACATGGCAGCCGTGACGAGCACAGAACAACAGAACACTACTTCGGTTCTGGTTGGGGGGGCGGTTCCTCCCAATCACATCCCTCCAGGTCTCATTGTCATTGCCCCTCCTCAGAAGAGATGGATTAAGTGGCGACGGAGAGGAAAGTCTGACCCTCTCTGCTTAGGCTTCTGCCCGGCGACCCGACCTCAGATAGCGGTATAATATGAAGGGACAAAATGTGATATAATGATTTAAAAGCAATTACATGAGGGAGAAATCTGAGAGGGACCAGAATAGAGGCTACATGAACAAGGCAAACGGTATACAGCTCAGTATCTGTACAGAGCTCCTCGACCATTGTGTGGCCAAAGTGAGACCCGAACAATCGACCTTCATAAGTCAGTCTTTTAGTGCATCTTTTTATGATTCACACCTGGACCATTTTATTTTTGAGTAAGTGAGTTAAAGCACTTGGTGATTTGGTATCATATTTTGATGTGATGAAATAAAGTGGCCAAAGACATTGCAGTGTGTATTTAAAAAAAAAAAAAAAAAAAAAAAAAATCCAACCAGATCTCCTGAAATCTGTTCATATTGTTTTGCTTTGTTTTTTGCTTTGCAGATGTGCAACTGGTGAAGCATGGCATGAAGTGATGCTCGCAAGTATGTATGGAAAGAAATGTGACGCCAAATCAGATTTCCTTCCTGGAGAAGAGTTCACCTGTGGATCCAACTTTGCCATCATTTACTTTCTGAGTTTCTACATGCTCTGTGCTTTTCTGGTGAGATTGGAGGGGCGGGGTACACACACATAATCACACATTATTCAGCAATGAAAAAAGTCTCTGTCCAAGATGGAACATTGCTTAAAGCTGAATCACACAGATGCCAAAGTAATTCAGATTATCTTGACATCATTTTAGCCACCTCTAATGGCAACAATGGTCATATCCTTGACAGATCATAAACCTGTTTGTGGCTGTCATTATGGACAATTTTGACTATCTGACCCGTGATTGGTCCATTCTGGGCCCCCAGCACTTGGATGAATTCAAAAAAATATGGGCAGAATATGATCCAGAGGCCACGTAAGTATTTGCCTGTCCTTGCAAAATGACTGATGTGTTTTATTTTTTTATCTACTAATAATTTTTTAACATTCTTATTTGTTTCTTGGTACTGTTACCCAAATCCCTGTTCAGTTAATCTATATATTTATACACCACAAGCACATCTTTAGTGCATTCAATCCTACATTGTGTCTGGGATACAGCCGATCAAGAAAACAACGCGGATGTACTCAGTTAAAGTTTCAAAATCTCTTTAAATATGGGTATACACTGCAGGTTTTACAGCTCGCTTCAAGTTTATTGCCTGTATCAGATTTTTATTTTTATTTTTTTTAATGGACTGTCAATTATTGTATCATTTCAAGTGTCCCGCATTTAATAACACTGCTAAAATTTAAACCACGAGAAGAAACTGAATGTGCCTCAAATGAAAGCAAACAACTACCTCTCGGTACAGAATCATCTGTGATTATATTATAATAGCAATGACAGCAAGCAATTGCTATCACTGATAGCAACTGCTTGCAGATCATAGATTGAACCTTTTGTTACAAGCCATCATGAATTGACATGAGTGTTTTTATTAAAGTGGTCATGCCACACCCACAGAAATAAGCAACACAGCGTTTGCAGGACAGAGTCTGAAGAAAAAAATTCATCTTAGTGTTGGCACAGATTTGTACTTTTACGAAGGAAATATGTTGTATTTAATTCAATGGATTGATTGTTTCAGGATTCATGGTGGTGACATGTTTAGGACATCCCTGGGTTTCCTTTGTGAAGTTTGCTTGTTCTACCTGCTCTTTAAGGCTTCCTCGTACATGATGCATGTTAGATAAATTGAAGACACTAAACTGGCCTAAAGTGTGAAGATGAGTGTGAATGTTGTGGAGGCTTGTGGTCGGTTACCAATTTGATTGGCTGCGAGCAATGCAGGGTCTAGGCCAGGGATAATTGGCATCAAATATAGATGAATGGATAGATTGATTCATATATTAACTCAGGGGTAGCGAATTCCAGTTGCTCGAGAGCCATATCCTGCCTGTTTTAGGTCTGTAGTAGGGAAGGATCTATAACAGGCCGGATATGTCTCACGAGGAACTGGAGTTCCCTACCCCTGTAATGAACTTGTCCTTGTATTCTTCTTTCCCCCCTAGGGGGCGTATTAAGCATCTGGACGTAGTGACACTTCTACGGCGAATTCCCCCACCTTTGGGCTTTGGCAAGTTTTGTCCCCATCGTATTGCCTGCAAGGTACAGACATTGAGAGCAGATACAAACATGACCACAAACGGAAATACCCGCTTCAATCAAGTCTTTTATTCTTCGGAATAGCAAGTCCTTACTTGCGTCACTGTGGTTCAGAACACTTGTTCTCTCGCACACACACACACACACACACACACACACACACACACACACACACACACACACACACACACACACACACGTAACATCCCCATGTTTTAAAAAAGTATTTCAAATATTCTCTTGACTGAAGTCAGCTCAACTTGATTTACCGAGCTCTTTACATTGCCTGCAAGGTACAGACATTGAGAGCAGATACAAACATGACCACAAACGGAAATACCCGCTTCAATCAAGTCTTTTATTCTTCGGAATAGCAAGTCCTTACTTGCATCACTGCGCTCCCACACACACACACACACACACACACACACACACACACACACACACACACACACACACGTAACATCCCCATGTTTTAAAAAAGTATTTCAAATATTCTCTTGAATGAAGTCAGCTCAACTTGATTTAAAGAGCTCTTTACACAAAGAGAATGTAAGGTAATCATTTTTGTTTTGTCCATTTGGTTTTGTAAAGTGAAATTACTGTAGATTGGGGAAAGCTGAAAGTCACAACCAATATTAGGGTAATGCAAGTTGCCAACGAAATGATACTGTAATATACTGTAATGCGCTACTCATTTTATTCATATATTATTATTACTGTGACTGAGTATTGTAGTGTCGTGTCATTTGCAGTTTTTTTAATTCAATAGAACATATTTTTGGAGTGAACGTGAGTGAATCACTTCTTGACGAGATTCATTATTTTTTAAGTTCATTTGAGCTCAGCCACGCACATTTCGGCTGGGAGTAGAAATGGAAATATAGAGTCTGTCAGTCACTCACTCGTGAATCTTCTCGAACGACTAATTAGCAGCCAGTACAAAGCAGGCAAGGGACTTTGCTGAACTACTGCCATGCTATCAGCGTTCACGACCAATTTAGTGAGTGAATGTAGTGCACTTCCCATTCGCTAACGAGGCAGTGAACATACTGCCATAGAACAACATAACAGTACCAGTTCAGTAAGTCGCTCTTGCAAATGCCGAGTGAAACATAATGGGAAAACGACAATTTGTTGACGCATCTCAACCGGGCACCATGGCATCAAACAACAACAGACCTGAATGAATGAATCAGCAGCGGCGACCGTGCAAGGTTGTGTGACAGACCAAAAATATTTTTCTGCCTTATTCATTCCAAAACTTGATCGTAAATCTCCTCGTGCTCAAAGAATTACTTATTACGTACACAAGTTTTGTTGGGAAATTGGTGCATACCTAAAGTAAGTGAATCGTAAGGGTTTTGCATATATGAATCACATCTAAAATCCAAATTATATGTGGTTATTTTGATTGCAAAAGCACGCTTGTTGTTCCTTAGCGTATTTTAAAATACAATTAGGTTGTGACACAACAGATGACTACACATTCACATAAAAATTGACGTCTGACAGAAAATCAAACGATTTAAATGTAAAAAAACAGCTTAAGGAGCCTCCACAAAACAAGGAATAATACTGGTCATATATATATATATATATATATACATACATCATTTATTTATTTATTTTTTGCTTTTTCTTTTTGCTGCAGAGGCTGGTCTCCATGAACATGCCTCTCAACAGTGATGGAACAGTCACCTTCAACGCGACGCTGTTTGCATTGGTTAGAACTGCACTGAAAATAAAGACAGAAGGTTTGCAATATTGTTTTGTGTGTCTTTGAATTTACCATAAGTATTTGGGATTGCCGTAATAAATGTGTTATTCGACAGTATCGAACGCCATCAGCGTACTGGACTAAACATTTAGTCGCCAACAGTCTGAAAAGTGAAACACCAGCCTCTGACGTCAACTTGAAAACCACACTGCAAGGCAAACTGATGCAGGTTCCAGCAAGTAGCCCTGGCTGCAGAGCGTGGTTCGAGGTGTGGGTCAACGTAGGGTGGACCTAATTGTTTGACTCCGCCCATACGGATTCTAAGTGCCTTCTCTCTCTCTTTTTTTTTTTTTTTTTTTTTGGTTAAACTATTTCCTTGGCAGTTATATTGATTGATGATTGATGATATCATGATGTTGTGCTTATTTTATTTTTATTTTTTTTTATATAATTTTAAACATTAAAAAATGACCAAATCTCACCCCTCAGCCAGTCAGGGTGGAGCCAAATGAACTGTTTGACAGAAGTGGCCATTTTGACGTCCATTCTGGGTGAACATAGGGTTGTAGAACAAGGAAAATTGTTCACTTTGGTTCAGGGCTCCTGAAAATGGGGCATTCGATGTTGGTTCTGACGGTCTTGGCCATTGAGTTCTCAAGTTGTGGTCAAAAGAAATGAGTGGAACGAGTGGAGTACCACATGTCCCCAGTATAAAATGAAGTCCCTGTATGGTTGACGTCAGTATTTGGCTCAATAGATAGTTTGTAATTTTAAAAAATGAAGTGTTTAAAAAAATAATAAGCATGACTTCATAGGATGGCTCATCATCACCGCCAAGGAAATAGTTTAACAAAAAAATAAATAAAGGGAGAAAAAGGTCCACCTCATGTTGAGCCACGTGTCGAACTGCGCTCTGTAGCCAGGGTTTACTCAGCTCGAGAGGATTAAGGGCTCATCTCATTTCTCTTTTTGCGGGCTGCACACGCACACGCACACACACACACACACACACACACACACACACAAAATCACAATACCGTGAATACATAACGTGAGATTTTGATATCACCGCATCCTTCATCTATATAATTCATGGAAACGTCATCTTAATAAGAACATTGTTTTATTCCAATTCATATGAAGTCACATTATTACCTCAAGTTTTGTAAACCGCATTTAAAATTGGCCACTGCCTGATTGAAATTACTAAACCTAGGAGCAGGCACTCTTCCTCAATGCACATGTCAGATTATTGCTTGCATCATACTCCAAACTGCTGTTCTGAATCGAGACAACTTGGAGATTTCTATGCTGTGCAAGTTCATGTAAATACCATTCATTTATGATTTAATTTTCTTGTCTTATTGATACGACTGTTACTCTTATTGTCCAGGTAATTTTGAACAAGCCAACGAGGAGTTGCGAGCAATTATAAAGAAGATCTGGAAGCGTACCAGTATGAAACTGCTGGACCAAGTCATTCCATCAATAGGAGGTTAGCATGCAAAGCAAATCCAACACAAAACATCAGAATTCCTTTCAAAAGTTTTGTTTTGTAGTATTACAGTACATTTCATATTATGTCGTACAGTGGAACCTCAAACGTCTTTAAGGTCATAACATTTGAATTTCAATTAAAAAAATTGGGAAGTCATGACTTTAAATCTCTCACAAATTGTTTAGATCATAATTGGTGGCTTTCAAATACGGTATGACACATAGCGTTAGCGTAACTGACTAGACTTCATTTCAGCCAGCACCAAATGGTCAACTCAAGTCAATTTACTGAAGCTGTCTTCCTTGGTTTTTGTGACACTTTTTTTTCTGAAAGAAGGCTGGTAATATAGGGAAAGAAGAGAAAAATAAGAATATCCCCATACTACTGTAATGTCAATGGACTCACTTGTTTGTCCAGCATTGTCAGATATTTTACTGCTACGACAGTCCTAGATAAGTTGGCTGCCTCATGGATGACTAAGCAGAAGTGTTGGTTGTTTTCAGTGATTTAACGCTGTTTAAAAAAAAAAACTGTGACTTTGTACTTTTTATTTGTCATTCTCTTTCGCGCTTGCTTTATGGGGCACTCAGACAGTATGGATTGATTTTTGATTAGCTTTAAAAATGCTAAAAAATATATACAGTATATATATATATATATATATATATTTTTTTAAACATGTTGGGTTGGGGAGTTGCAGTGGGAGGCTGAAAAAAATGAGAATTTGGTTTTTAGTATTTCCTTTCGATCACCTTTGAGTCGACCATGGTACAGAGAATGAATCATTAATTACACATTTCTTGCTTATTCTTCTCTTTTCTATCAGATGATGAGGTGACTGTGGGAAAATTCTATGCCACATTCTTAATCCAGGATTATTTCAGGAAAATGAAAAAAAGACAAGAGGAATACTATGGTTACCGGCCGACAAAGAAAAATGCAACAAATGAGATACAGGCAAGCAGTTAATTGAATCATATACTGTACTTTTTTTTCAGCGAATGTGTTTCATTTTAAACTCTAATTAATAAGGAGAACAGTGAATAATCTAACTTTCTTGTTTTACGTCACTATTAATATTTTTCAATCACTGAAAAATGTATTTACCTCGCCACACCACCAAAGACGGAAACGCAGATGTTCAACCTTGAGGAATGACAGAACTCTGCTAAGAGCACCTGTCTTTGTTGTGTGTTTACCCCTGACACTACTGCGAACTGTTTTTATCTGCAGGAGTTTTGCATAATGTGTCTAATACATAGAAAAGATCAAATTACCCGCCTCAACACGCATTATAATCGGTAAACCTCTCCTGTAATAAATTAAACACAAATTAAAGTGCTAAAGCAAAGAGCCCGGAGCACTATTTCAAGTGGGAAGTGCTTTTGTTGGAATGTTGTGGGTCACTACATTATTTGCTCTCTTATTGACTAACATAGCATCACCTTCTTTGTGTCCATTAAAATGCATTTCAAAGCCATATGAATGAAATCCGCGTTGATGCCATAACTACAGATATATCTATCAGGCAGGACTTCGAAACATTGAAGAGGAGGCCGCTTCAGAGCTCCATCGGACCATCTCTGGCGATCTACTAAATGAGGATGACATGGACAGAGTTACTGATGAAGCTGTCGAAGAAATATTCAGGGTAAATCTACAAAATGCTGTTATGGATAAGTGAATAATGGGTATACATAAATAACCACGTATCTGGGAACTAGTGGAGCTAAATAATATATACAGTAGTAGAGGCACACTAGTTTTTAGATACTGGTTATGTACGTACATAGGTACGTACAGTATGTATCTATTTATGTACTGTATATATACATGTGTAAATCTATGAACATTTTGAAACAAAAATCTGATGAAATAGTTCTAAAATAGTTTAAATGCATTTTTACTTCAACGTGCATGAATTCGATATTTTTGAAGTTACCACTAATAGCTATGTGTGCCTTACTATTCAAACAAATCTGACAATATGTTGTCAATTTTTTTTCCAAAACAGAGGCAGGGCAGTCTTTTTGGAAACCATTCAGATCCCTTTGTTATAGACAGTGATCTAGCCAGTGGCAACCAGGCTGCAAGTCAACGGCCACTGCAAATGGCAGAGGGAATCATAAACAACACTAAAGGTGTGTATTCTTGCTTGCTTTGTGTGAGTTAATATTTTACAGCACAACGCAATCCTTTGCATTCTAAAAAAAATACATTGTCAGCTTTCCTTTAACTCTTTCTAGACTATGGCATAAAAATTCAGTTCGATTCAATAATGCACTTGTCCGTTTTGGGTGTACAACTGCAGTTAAACAAGACAGCGTTTCTAAAATTGTGTCTTTTGTTGTTTCTCTTTTCTCCTCCTTATTTTAAAGAAAATCCGGATTTTCCATTGTAGTAGTGACAAATCCAACTTACCTACTTTATGTTCAAACCAATGGGAACCCTTTGTGAGTTCAAAGATAGTGTACAAAGGGTCGACATCCATTGGGTTTAGATATGTGTGGGAGCCAATATCAAGTCAAGTCAAGTACAATTTTATTGTCAAATGCGCTGTATGTGCAACATACAGCACAGATGAAATGTCTTCCCTCTCAACCAGACAACAAGAGGAGCCGCTGCGGGTGCCCGCACCGCCATCAAAAGAACAGTTAACATAAAATGACAAAATAATACAACCCAACACATAAGACACAGACAGTCGTGCAATCTTAACCACTTTTCTTGCACACACTGTTGTTTGAAACAGTTATAGATGAAAGAGGTGCGAATCAAAGTGTCCTTTTCACCAGTGGATCAAAGACGTCATGCTGAAAATGTGCACACGTCTGCTACAAGCTAGGTTTGAAAGCAACAAGAAGCTCTAGCGTCCATTCACTTTATTAACATTAACCAATATTTTTTAGTCGTGTAAGTTCTTCAAAAAAATCTTGGTGATATCAAGGATAAAGGCTGAATGTGAACACTTTCAGCATTTATCCACCAAGATGAAAAGTCTTGGGAGACAATATAGAATGATGCCACACTTGGGTTTTCACCCCCCAAGAAACCAAGTTCAAATTCAAAGATCCAGTTGTTGTCTATGGCCACATGTGGCCATGGCTGTCTCAATTCCTCAGGCACTTACTTCCTGACTTGCCCACTGTTGCCCCGAATTTGTTTGCCACTTCGTCATTGATGAATATTTCGGTTTGTTTTTGGCCCCAAATGTTTTTTTTTCACCTCTCTTTTGCATTTTTTTTTACAGATACAGCTGGGAGAAGTGACCCACATTCAGCAAATTAAAAAGCATGTATTTTTAGAAGAAAACTGAAGTTGTTGCAAGGACAGCCTTTGTGTGGATACTACAGTGCACCGCTTTATTACTGGTCTACAAGTACAAAGTTGTGAGAATTTGAAAAATGCATTTCCACGGGCAGTTTGAATCCTCGAGTGATGACCACTGTGACTTAACTTAAAAGTCCCCTTTGTGCTCAACGTGAACACATACACAGTACATCCGTCAGTCTGTTTTATACATACTCCTTAGAGCCAGGAGTGAACAAAACCTCTCAGCTGTGAGTCAGTAGAAATGCAAGGTTGGTGTAGGATTATGGACCCAAGAACATGGAAGCAGGAATGCAAATCAGGAGCGCTCTCAAATTTTGGAAACGAGGCACTATGAAATGATCAAGTTAAGACAAATTTAAGTCAATATAACAAAGAGTAAGATTAAACTCCCCAGGACATGAAGACATTATAAGTCACATGGACTACTAAACGGAGTTAAAGCAAATGATCCAACCAAGACAGAAAGGAGGCAGGGAACGAAATACAAAGTGACAAGACAATGAGGAACACCCTGACAAGACACAAGTGGCTAAGAGAGTTGTTCGGAAGACACAAGGGACTAGGTCAGGGGTCGGCAACCCAAAATGTTGAAAGAGCCATATTGGACCAAAAACCAAAAAACAAATCTGTCTGGAGACGCAAAAAATTAAAAGCCTTATATAAGCCTTATAATGAATGCAACACATGCTGTATGCATCGATATTAGCAATATTAGCCTACTATCAAAAGGACTATGTTGGCTACAAATACACCATAAGACTTCATTATTAATTTTTTCCTCTGCAGTGCATCCTGTAGAGCAGGGGACCCAACCTTTTTTGACGGAAGATCTACTTTTCGATCAACCAACCTCCCGTGATTGACCCATTCCCGCACACACCGCAACAGCCATAAAGGCCGCTAAGATGAACGAGGCACGGGGCGCACTTTTGCAGCGTGTTAATGATCATAGCTCACGTGTACTGTTTAAAAATGCCTCTCTTGGCCCTCCGGGTTCCCATTCTTTGCCAGTACCCTCGGTGTATTGTACATGAAATGCTGGTTTTTTTTTTGTTTGTTTGTTTTTTTTACAACAGCCATCTACCTGGCATCCCATCCTGCTAATAGAAATGTGTGTCGCAGGCTTTGACGCAAATCCTCATTGACAGAAATGTGATATTTATTCGATACATTTTTACAGCATTGGAAAACATTAAGAATGTTTGTGTCATGTTTGTCCTCCTACAGAAACCATATTAAAAAAAAAAATACATTTCCCTCCATCTTTTTACATGTTCAAACATTTTTGAAAAAGCTCCAAGGAGCCACTAGCATGCGGCTCTGGAGCTGCGGGTTGCTGACCCCTGGACTAGGTTGAACAGCACAGGTGGAAACAAAAAGACCTAACACACAGGAAAAGACTTGAATCACAAGAAAACAAGACATAACATGAAACAAAACCAAATGTAAATCTAACCAAAGACACAAATCATGACTGCATTCAGTGCATTTGGAAAGTACTCACGGTGCGAGTCTTTTTTCAGATTTTATGTCATAGTCTGATTGAAAAAATTTCCTCAAAAAAATAACTGAGCAAAGTGGATTTTCACCAGATTTTTACAAGTTCTTTTTTCCATCCACATTACATATGAAATTGTAAATATGGTTAAGAATTGTAGTAAAACATAATATGTGTACTGTGTATAATGTATTTAAATGACTTGGTGTTGACTTTCTATTCATTTTGACGGGCTACGATTTGCAAGGTCGCCACATTGTCCAACTGCGATTCGCATTTTCAATCAGCGCAAAACCAGTGGCCAAGGCTCAGCCACTTGTGAAATCTTGTGGCAAAAGCCCGCATACTGCAAGTGTGCAGCGGTGTTCTGCAGCAACACACACTTCCTCTTTCTGTAGCAACCTGTCTTCCTTGACTGACACTGTCGTTTCATGGAATTAAAAAAAGAGATACAGCACAACATATTCTATGGGGAGCCGCAGAATGCGATCCAGAGGCTTGCATCATTGAATTGATACTGCCCCAATTGAGTGGTGCCTGTTGTAATGGAAAACCACCAAAGGCCAGGCCAGGTCAAGCATGGCCAAGACAGATCGGGTCCAAGGCCGTTTGGGAACTTGCAATGGAAAAGCGCTTTTACGTGCGTGTTGAGATGTCCCACACGACCTTACCCCATCAATGAACTCTATGTCTCATTCGGTCAAACCGATTGTGCCCATATACAGAAAGATAAGACCCAGCAGGGGACAGAGAAAGACATGCATCGTGGAAGTTGAGTTAAAGATGGAAAAGGGGAAGAAGTTCATCAAATGACCAATAAAGGAAGAGAAACTTTGGAACGAATGGCACTCTCTGAAAAAAATAAATAAATCAAATACGGTGAATGGCCAGAGTAATTTTTGTATATACTTCCCACTACAGGTGTTTCTAGTCCATTATTGGAGGTGCTGAAGCACCCCTAAAAAGAATCCTGGTACCCCCAAAATTTGGAAATTCATAAAAAGTTGAAACTGTCATTTTGGAACAACTTAGAAAGTGGAAAACCAGACAGTAATTTGGTAATGGTGGCTACCCTGCCATGTCCAGCCATACCTACTTGTATTGCGAACCCACACCACTACCGGCTCACCGGTTTGGAAGTCGAGTGCACTGACAGCTGAACTGAACTCGCTGAGCTGAACTGAGTGGCCTGCCCCCGCTTTTAAAAGGCTCTGAGTAGACAGCAATGCAAACCCCTTAGATCAGGCATGTCCAGCTCCGAGTTGGAGGGCCGCCGTCCTGCCTGTTTTCCGTCTCTCCCGGCTGCAACACACCTGATTCAGATGATCATCTCTGAAACAGCATTAGAACCATCCTCATGATTTCAATCAGGTGTGTTGCTCCTGGGAAAGCTGGAAAACAGACAGGACAGCGGTTGAGGACCGACTTTGGACACCCCTGCCTTAGAGACAGCAAGGACACGTCAGAATTCATGAATCTCCCATCATAGGTGCCCCCCCTTGTTGACAAACACATGACAACAAGATAAAATATATCTTAGCTTATCCATTGGCCTCCCTAAGAAAGCCCAACACAAGTCACTATGACTGGTTCCGGTTAGTGGCTGAGGCACATGTGAAACTGCTGTAATTCCACTAGAGAGCAGTCACGACATACCCAAAACAAAGCCGAGGAGAGCAGTTGAAGACTTGTATAAGGCTATTTCAGTGAATCATCACAAATGTATAAATATACAGTATATTAATGCCTTTTATTGAAAAAGAAAAAAAAAACAGCAATTCATTTTAATGTATATTGGGCCTGAAATGCATTGTCAGTAATTGTCTGGAATTTGGGTATCAACTCCGAGCCAGTCTCAGGATAAGAAAGAGAAAATACATGCAAGGCATGCTCACTCATGTGAAGTCATGCGATACTTCTGGATAAGAGAAGCAAATTCAATTGAATACTTGAAAGAGGGAAAGGAGAAGAGGTTCAAATGAAAGAGAATTCGAGCTGTTATTTTTCACATGGAAAGTGAATTCGAAGAGGTTAGACATTATTTTTATTGTGTGTTTTTTAATTACTGCATTCTTCAAAAATCAGAATGGTCATTACCTTGATTTTTTCAATAAACACCTGCTTGTTTGGAATCATTATCCACTTCAATTCCATATGTACAATTTGGATGTTCAAAATGGATTTGTAAAGCAATTTTTCATGGAATATCTAATATTTGACTTGCTACTTCTCATCAAAATGATGTTATTTCAAGGTTGAATGAAAGCATAGAAAACCACCAATGTTGTCTGAGAAACAAAATATGTCTATGTCAGTGGTTCTTAACCTTATTAGAGGTACCGAACCCAACCAGTTCATGTGCACACTCATCGAACCCTTCATTACTGAAAAATAAAAATCTGATTCAAGAAGTGTTCCTTCATAGTTTTGCCGGTGCGAGACTAGAGTTGCTCAAGTTGGCCTGACAAATGATGCAGATAGGATGCCGAGTCCCATCGCGTTTCGTGATGCATGTGAATCCATGTGATACATATTCGTCCGACCACTTGGGTTTTTTTTTTGCTCGACATAGTTAGCCTGTATTAAAACATTCTAAAAAAATCACACGACATACTATCACGACAGTCACACGTTCACTACTGAGCGAACTAAATTTCCCGCAGCACTGATTGGACAAGCAATCTAATGTGATCATCTGCAGCCAGTGATGGCCCTGCGAACGTGTCATAACTAATTGACATGTGGAGTCGGGTGTGTCTCAACCTCCATGACAGAGGCTCTGTCGAACCCCTGAGACCGATTAACCGAACCCCTAGGGTTCGATCGAACCCAGGTTAAGAACCACTGCTCGATATACATGTACTACGATCCACTACATAAATAAATATTGAACCGATGAGGCCAATTGTTTTACTTTTGCATTCGGGTTGGACAAAAAATATCTACTACTGCACTCCTGTGATGAATCCTTTGTTCTTTTGAGGCATTATCTTGCTGCATGATAAAGGACCTCTGAAACAGTTTGATTGCAACATTTTTTTAAACAGGCAGAAAAAAAAGTTGCGGTGGTCAGTAATGGCTGACAGAAGCAATGAGTTTTGAAGAGAATGGTTGCGGGTGGTGTTTCTTGTTCATTTTGCTGCTGCCAACACATTGTTCAGCAATGAAGATTAATGACCTCAGCCCAAGGGAAGACACAAACCTCAAGCCATGACATTACCTGCACTTGCATTTCACAAATGAGCTTCTATGTTCTGGATCATAAGCAGATTCTTGAAATTTTCAATCACTTTGCCAAAGATTATATTTGCCTCTTTGGCAGGGGCGCCGCCAGGGATTTGGTTCCCGTGAAAACAAATCTCCCTTTTGGCCAATTCCTGTCAATGTTGCAAATTGAAAATACTGTTCGGTGGCACCTTGACATACAAGTTTAAATTGGTCCATGATAAAACTCCTTCCATTCATCCATTTTCTGATCATCTTATCCTCACAAGGATCGCAAGGGGCGCTGGAGCCTAGCCCAGCTGTCTTCGGGCAGTAGGCGGGGGACACCCTGAACCGGTTGCCAGCCATCACAGGGCACACAGAGACGAACGACCATCCGCGCTCACACTCACACTCACACATAGGGACAATTTCGAGTGTTGAATCAGCCTGCCATGCATGTTTTTGGAATGTGAGAGTAAACCGGAATACCCGGAGAAAACCCACGCAGGCACGGGGAGTACATTCAAACTCCACACAGGAAGGCCGGAGCCAGAATCGAACCCTGCACCTCTGCACTGTGAGGCCGGTGCGCTAACCAGTCTCTGATCGGGCCGCCTTTATTCATACAATACAATAAGATGTAATTTATAATAATAGAGGGTCGCCACATGCAGGTGCATTGTGCGCCATCTTGAATCATCTATTTCACTCATATTCATACAGCAAATCATTTTTCATCATTGAAAAGAATTGAAATATTAAGTAGTTCCTGTTATTGTTTGCAACTGATTGAACCCCAAAACAGTCACAACGTGCACAGCTAAAATAATTTCATAGTCTTTATTTCAAAAAGCTAAAGTACAAATTAAACTGACAAATACAAAAAGGGGAAAAATAATAATGCAAACAAAAGCACCAAAACTACAAAAACGAGTTATGTGATGAGACGTGCCGAGTCTTCGAAACTTTTATCGAGTAGTGAAGGGGGCATTTCCACAAAGTGAGTTTCGAGGCTTGCTTCATTTAGGGGAGGAAAGGATCACGTCCGAAGCCTCGATTACTGTTGACTGCTTCAGGAAATGCTTCGGATTTTAGTGCGATGTTTGACAGTAAAATGAAGCCTTTTGAAATGTATTTTTGTTGCAGTCAGAGTTTGTATAAGTTATTGGAGTTTGTAAACCAGAGTTAGGACAGTGTTATAGTCAGGGGTGCACATAAGTGATTCGCCTGAGCGCATGAGTAAATAATGCACTCCAATTCTAGTCTGTCAACGCGCTTTTGCACACTAGAATAATGCAGGTCAGACTATACAGCCTCAATTTGATATTAAATCAGCCGCCAAAAGGATTAATTCCGAGAGTCAGGTTTAAATTAATGATGAAGTGAGACGTTGATATACAGGTACAGAACTTTTTTCACTTTTATTTTGAAATTGACCATTGCAGCGTTTTACGTACTGTATGACCAACCGTTGTTGTGGCTGGCTTGACTCAATTGGCTGCGGCGCTAACAACTACATTTGCCGAAATAGACGATGGCCAAATGGGTTGTCGGAAACCCGCCTTGACTGTTATCTCTGTGTTGCAGCAAAAGATTGGGCACTGGCCCGCTGCCTGAGAAAAATGTGTTAAGCTAACTAGCTGATCACAGGGTCCCATAATGCAAGTCAGAGGTGGGTCATTAATTTTTCGAACGGGCCATGCAAAACTCCATCCATCCAACCGTTATCTGACCCGCTTATCCTCACAAAGGTCACGGGAGTGCAGGGGCCTATCCCGGGTGTCTCCGGGCAGCAAGCCGGTTACATCCTGAACTGGTTGCCAGCCAATCACAGAGCTCACATAGACAAACAACAATTCTTGCTCACAATCACACCTAGGGACAATTTGAGGGAATTCAGTCAACCTACCATGCATGTTTTGAGAAAGCGGGAGGAAACCGGAGTAGCCGAAGAAAACCCACACAGTGTTGACTGAGGGAGCCAGAGGGTTGTTTCTTTGCCTCGGTGTTCTTCTGAAATAAACAGCGGTGTTGAATCGCTGAACATAGCAGCACACCACCAAGTTGACTGAAGGTTTATCTCTTCGTCTTTATAAAGTCACAACTTCGGATGGAATTTGTACCTTGAAAACCCCCAAATTCGAGCGAATTGAACATACCCATTGCACAAACCCATATTAACACACAATGAATGAGGGGGTGGCACGGTGATTGACTAGTTAGCACGTCGGCCACACAGTGTTTAGGTGCAGGGTTCGATCCCCGGCCTTTCTGTGTGGCATGTTGTCCCCGTGCCTGCGTGGGTTTTCTCCGGGTACTCCGGTCCCCCCCACCCCCCTTTCTAAAAACATGCGTGGCAGGTTAATGGAACACTATAAATTGTTCCGAGGTGTGATTGTGACCGCAAATGGTTGTTCATATATGTGTGTCCTGCGATTGGTTGGCAACTAGTTCAGGGTGTCACCCACCGACTGCCCAAAGACGGCTGGGATAGGCTCCAGCATGCCCGTGACCCTCGTGAGGATAAGCAACTCAGATAATGAATGGATGGATGAATGAATGAGGTTAATTTTCCTAAAGACGGCACCCTCAGCAGTTTATAACAAGCCAAGATGGGAAACGCCTAACACGCTGCACCTTTGCCTGAGCCATGCTTAATATGCTGTCGTGCATATAGTCCATTGAATAGAAGACAAAGACAAGTTATTTAATGTTCAAATTAGTGAATGTGATTGTCACTTCACAAATATTCTCTGAAGTAGAAAATAGTAATCCCTGCACCTAACATGCATAATATTAGTATTATGCTTAAAGTTTTAAAATATGCATAAGTAATAAAGTAAGGGTAAAATCACTACTTCAAGGTTTTCATCTGTGGGTGTAGTCTGGAACGTAACCCTCATGATAATTCACAGGGTGGTTACTGTATTTATTTGATGGAAATATACAAACTACAGCACTGTGTATCCCACAGTACAGGCCGAAAACCTTTTGCTTTGTACTTTATGTGGGGATGTTACTTTCTAATGTGATGAAATGTAGCTGTGGAAATCATTATCTGCTTCCTCTTGTAATTCTCTGTTGGCAGTGACATTTTCGAGGTGAGTGATACATTTGGCCTTTCAGGATGGGACCACTTCGGGTCCTTGCAATTTAATTAGAGGAAATTAATTGAGGTGTGACATTTTTCCTCTTCTTAGCTCCGAAATATGCTTTGTCTAAAACAGATTTCAATCCACAAACGTGAGGAAGAATAAGAAGTATGACATGCCGCCAAACTCAAGCATTATGTCTGTAGTGTGATGATTAATGATCACTGTGATGATTGAAAATGGGACGCTCTTTTGATAGTTGGTTGGTTGACATTTGTGTGTGCCTCAAATGAACACCCCCACCTTACTGGCTATCCATCAAGATGTTTTATTGCTGAAGCCACTCGGAGGGGTTCGTGTGTGTGTGTGTGTGTGTGTGTGTGTGTGTGTGTGTGTGTGTGTGTGTGTGTGTGTGTGTGGGTGTGTGTGGGTGTGTGTGGGTGGGTGGGTGTGGGTGGGTGTGGGTGAGAGAGAAGCTTCTGTTCATTATCTGCCAGGCATGTGTGACATCTTAAATTAAGCAGCATTCCTGGCTTTGAAACCATTCCGCCCAGCAAAACACGACACAGACAACGAACTTCATGTGTGGTAGACACTGATGACGAGTCACGAAGTCACAGCCACTGTGACTCATACATCTTAATTAAGGAGCTAAGCAGCAACGTGTTCCTAATAGTGAAGGGAGACAAGACTGTCACTGCAGGCAAATGAGAACACACAATGATACATGCATGGATGCATGCATGCATGGATGCATTTATGAAGCGTGTGTGGTTTGTGCTTGTAAACTCCGGTTGGTCACCTGACTAAAAGCCACTTTTGTGTATGTCATTGTTATGTGGTGCGGCAAGACACAGCACAATATTACTTTATCTCGGAAATGGAAATGTGTCAAGCGTTTGGATGAACAACGTTCTGGGTGAACTTTCACCGGTTTTCTTTAATGCTCGCACTGTAATACTAACGATAATTACTAATTACATAATCTCAGTTGGGCTATTCAATGGATGCCAGAAAGATCCAGACACGGTCGTGGAGCCTTTTTCTGCGAGATGCAGAAGGTCTAATCCAGAGGTAGGAAACTTTGGTTCCTTGGGAGCCATTACATGCCTGTTGTAGATCTCTCTCTACTTCAACACACCTGATTCAAATGATAAGCTCCTCAGCAAGCTCTGTAGAGGCCTGAAACGATCATGAACAATTGAATCAGATGTGTTGGGCTAGGGAGGGATCTAAAACAGGCGGGATATGGCTCTTGGGGAACCGGAGTTTCCTATCCCTGGTCTAATCTGTCTAAAATGGTTCATATCCTTATCCTGTGCTCCTTGGCAGCTCTAGTTAACCGTTACGTGACTCCACGGTCTTAACTGTTTTCAACTGCTAAGTGTGCAAGGGTGCAGATGGATCGGAAGATGCCAAGTCAGGAGAAAAGAGCACAGGGACACAACGGCCTAGTTCAAGTAACCTACCTACTTATGTGCCAAAGAGGCCCAATTTAATAAGATAAATCTAAAGTGCATCTCATTGGCCCTCAACTGGCAAGTATATACACAGTATAGCCCTAGCACAGTACAAGTTTTATACAGTGGTACCGCTACTTACATACGAAATGTTCAAGTTGCAAAACGCCTCAACGGGAAAATATTGCCTCTTGTTACGAAAGAAATTTCAAGATATGAAAGGTAAAAATACAGTATGGGCTGCCAGTCGCAGCTCCGAGTTTCCTGAACGCAACATAATTAGAGCTGCTCTGCCATTGGCTATTACCGAGCATCTTACTGGCATCCCATTGGCTAAGAGGGACTCTACCGTATCTCTCTGTGTGTAGGTAGATAGGTATGTGTCTACGTAGTCCTCGTCATTCTCCCCTCGGGCCATGAGGTGTTCCGATAGTTTTAAGTAAATGTGAATCACCCAGAAAAAGTGTTCACCGGTCGGGCGATCGCTCACAATGCTGATGTTTGCCTTGGAATTTTTCAAAGGATCGTTAAAAGCCGACAAAAGCAAACATCCTTGGATCAGTTCTTTACAAAACGCCAGGCAAAAAAAAACACTTCTGAGAAAGAACATGAACTAAAGAGGGCAAAAAACAATGAGGAAGCAGTTAAATGTTGAATGATCATCATTTTTCTTCTTTATTCTTGTTTTTTTTTTTACATTATGCACAACTCTCATTTATTGTGCAATAATCTAATTGAAACATGTATTTGTTACATATAAAATATTTATGTCTTAATTTTTGGGGGCTTGGAACAGATTAGGGCATTTACATGGAAAATGTGTCTCGCCTGACAAATTTTCTCGTGAAGACATTTCTTCCAGAACCTATTAATTTCGTAAGCAGAGGTACCACTTTAATGCCGGAGAATGCAATGACAAAGAATTTAATGGGTTCAATATCTAGAGATAATAAGAAGAGGTAGAGGAGTGAGCCTGTGCGGCAGAGAAGTTGGGAGGCAAACCTGACGTAGACGGAGGCCACGTACATATCAATCAGTCAAACATTTTATTTATATACAGTAGCACTTTTCATACGTGCCAATGTACCAGGAACCCATGTTTTCAAAATCACCGTGGGTGCTGCTATCTCTGAAAACGGTGTGGGAACACATTTTCCCCGTTATTGGACCATACAATTCAATTACCTTATGTGTGGGTAAATTGTTTGCTTCCCTTTGATCTGTTGTCATGCATCTTTTTCGGTGCGTCAGATTGGTAATCCACATTTTCCACGCCACTCTCCAAATTAAAGCTAGTTTTGTGTTTACTCTTAGTCTTATTTTTAATAAAGAGATTTGTGTCTTGTTCATATTGTTTCTTGTTGGTTAACCTCAACCGATTTTTGCCTCATGAAGAGTTGTGTTTCTTGTCAAACAGGAGGTTCCCGAGTTATGAACATCAGCCGCGGTGAATCACCACAAAGGAGAAGAATGAAAAAAACTCAAGCCACCGAATCCTCCGTATTACCTTCAGCACCTCTCTCCCCAACAATCCCACCTCAGCAGCTCACCCAAACCTTGCAGTCTTCGAGGAATCAACGGAAGATGAGAAATCTCTGGCAACGTTTTCCTCTCCTCCGTTTACGTATGCACATCGACTTTGCTTCAAAGTTAAGTTACACTTCGCAGGTACGATGTACTGTGGTCACGATATACGTCCATGACTGTGGGGCTTGTTGTCATAATTCAGGGATAGGGAAGTCTGGTGCCTTGAGAGCCATATCCTGCCTGTTTTAGAGCTCTCCCTACTCACCACACTTAATTCATTCGATTATGATCGTTTCAGGCTTCGACAGAGCTTGCTGATGATCTGATCGTTTCAATCAGGTGTGTTGATGTATGGAGGGATCTAAAACAGGCAGGATATGGTTCTCGAGGAACCGGAGTTCCCTACCCCTGACATAATTCCTCTATTAAATTAATAGTTGAGAAATGTTTTCGGGACAGAGTGGTTTGTGTGTCTGTTTTACTTCCTCTTTTTGGCAACTGAAAAGTTGGACAGTTTTTGGCAAGACACCTTCTGTGTCTCCTTTTCTTCAGCACCATGCTAGTTTTTTTTTTTAATCACCTTAAATGGCATCACCTATAGATTGAAATTTAATGCTCCGACTTGCACAATTAACTTGCAAACAGCAATCTTTTTTTCACAACTGCAATTGGCTGGCAACCAGTTCAGGGTGTACACCACCTATTTCCCAAAGACAGCTGGGATAGGCTCCAGCACACTTGCGACTAATGTGAGGATAAGCAGTTCGGATCATGGATGGATGGATATTTTTCACAGAAATTAAATCTCACATATTTGTATAAGGGCGGCATGGTGTTCGACTGGTTAACACATCCGCCTCACAGTGCAGAGGTGCAGTGTTCGATTCCAGCTCTGATCTTCCTGTGTGTTTGCATGTTCTCCCTGTGCCTGTGTAGGTTTTCTCAGGGTACTCTGGTTTCTTCCGACATTCCCAAAATATGCATGTCAGGTTAATGGAACGCTCTAAATTGTTCCTAGGTGGGACTGTGAGTGTATGAATGAATGGATGGACGGATGGATATTTCTATAATGTTCATGCACAATCTCACCTACCTTACCCTCATCATCCCCCAGTTTTTCTCGTGGGACACAGCCACTCTCACTTCTATCAGGTTTCCTTAACACCTGTAGAAATGACCTGACACTTCTAATCTAAGGTTATTACCAAGATGTGGCAACATTCTCTCTCTCTCTCTCTCTCTCTCTCTCTCTCTCTCTCTCACACACACACACACACACACAGAAACACACGTGCACAAAAAAAAGTCATTTTAAAAAGGACTGGTCGGTCTGCACAGTATTATCAGAGCACACATTAAAAGATGCATAAATTATAAAAACAAAACATGATTACTAATTCCAAGATAACAACAGTCCCCATTTTAAGGTGATATATTCATAGTATTTTTCTACATACTACGACTGAACACATACTGTACAGCAAATGCTAAAAGCATCAACTCTTGCATTCCCCGGGTGAAGCAAAACTTTTGAATGATGTGCCAACTCTTAAAGTCTTCCTCCAAGGTTAATGGCCTCCCTCCAGGCTTTAACATTCCCCTCGTAGCCCCATAATGCTCACTGTTTAGGCCTGGGGTACAAATATATTCTATTCAAACTGCTCCGAAGGGGCCACTAAACCACCACACAGTGTTTGTGCATGAGAATGTGCATGTGCAGGCATTGGTGCCTGTCTGAGTGCGGCTTTATAGTGTCTTTATTGTTTTTAACACCCATTCGTATTTAGTATTCTCTCCGCCATGCGTCCTTGCATCCTTGATTCTTTCATCATCTGTTCTTTGCCCATTTATTCCACTCTTTCAGATAAGAGTAAAAATGTTCAATAGAGAGAGAGAGAGAGAGAGAGAGAGAGAGAGAGAGAGAGTGAAGGCATGCAAGGGGTTTTTAATAAGAACTGGATTAGTCATGCATTAACATTAACGTGCATTACTGAGTACGGTCATGTCCGAAACTCCTTTTCTTACACATGAATCATGTGTCTACATTGCATTGGCAGCTCAAGAAATGTGCTGTTTCGAGGTTGAGGAAACAAGACATGAGTTCTACAGTATGTGTTATGGGAAATGATGGTGATGGATCAAGGATTCCAAAAAGCAGACTCTTCCAATAAAAAGCCTTGAAGTCAATTTTCATTTATTAGTTTCTTTATTGGGGTTTGTGCGTGTGCATTGACGGGGACAATCCGCTCAAACTTGCACTGTAGATATAAGCTTACAGCTGATGTGAAGCATATGGAGTTTATATAGAGCTAGTGTTAATTCTCAACTCCAGTCCCCCAATTGGGCGATTCCATAACACTATAGTACAATATAAAATATACATTGAGTAAAAAGACTGGAATAACTAATTCAAAATTCAATATTGGCGATACATGGCATAAAAGTTTCACTCACTCCCAAAATTGTATTGCAGTACAATATACAATACAGTGGGCCTATCTATCAATTCCAAAAAAAAGTCAGACCATAAAATTCAATAACTCAATAATACATTGATATGACTCACTCACACAGAAAACACCATTTACAGATGAGTACACTTTTGTTTTTTTTCTTGAACCAGATTTTAGTTCTGGTGATGAACATCTTAAAATTTAAGGTGCATTTTATTTCTGATGGCAGTGAGTTTCTCGAGTTTACTGGTATACTGGTACATGACATCTAACTATCCATGGATTGAAATCCATTGCAACTTGTTGTGCCGTGGCACTCTCTCAACCGAATGTAATGATGACAATGCAGATGACACCGAAAAACAAACACATTCCATACACAAATACATAACACGTGCAGAAATCAGGGAAGGGCAACAAATGATAGAGACGGGGGCCACGATTATTCATCTGGTGGACCAGGCACTTTTAAACCAGATGCACAACACAAAAAAATGTGCATGTCTGCAGTATCTTAATATATATCATGCTCAATGCATGTATAAATGGTCCAGCCTTCAACAAAAAAGGGTATGAACAGTCAAAAATCAACCACATGCTGTGATTTTTTTCCCCAGCGCAAAGAGCTCTTGTGCATTAAAAAAAATAAAATGCTATTCAAGGACAGCACAAAACTTCTAACCTGCAAACATTAACTGCAAAGACCTAATTTTGTGCAATTTATGCTCCCCAAAAGCAACTCAAAATGTTTATATTATTCAGATCTGCAAGTCATTCCAAATCTGAAAAAAAAAGATTCGACCTATTCACATTGAAGTATAACGCAGATGCAAGCACAACTGAGCAATGTCTGCCATCTAGTGATGAATGGTGATATTACAAATTAAAACTAAACAGTGGAGCCCTGCTATTTGTGGGAATAGGGACTGCTTCGGCCTGTGAATTGCAAAAATGTGCATATACAGGAATTAACACTCAGTGAAATGGATTGGAATATATATATATATAAAGTATAACGCAGATGCAAGCACAACTGAGCAATGTCTGCCATCTAGTGATGAATGGTGATATTACAAATTAAAACTAAACAGTGGAGCCCTGCTATTTGTGGGAATAGGGACTGCTTCGGCCTGTGAATTGCAAAAATGTGCATATACAGGAATTAACACTCAGTGAAATGGATTGGAATATATATATATATATAT
>NW_017804874.1:656085-656362 GCF_001891065.2 Hippocampus comes
ACCCAAGGTGTAGGTTGTGCAAAGAGGCACCTGAGACGATCCAACACATAACTGCAGGGTGTAAGATGCTGGCAGGGAAAGCCTACATGGAACGCCATAACCAGGTGGCTGGCATAGTCTACCGAAACATCTGTGCAGAGTATGGACTGGAAACTCCAAGGTCAAAATGGGAAACACCTCCGAAGGTGGTGGAGAATGACAGAGCGAAGATCCTGTGGGACTTCCAGATCCAGACTGACAAGATGGTAATGGCGAACCAACCAGATATCGTGATCAT
>NW_017804874.1:656741-675143 GCF_001891065.2 Hippocampus comes
TATTCTTAAAAAAAAAAAAAAACGCTGACAAACCTCTGTTTTCTTTCCATAAAAATGGATGTCTGTCCCAATGCCCCCCTCCAAAAAAAATAATAAAACAAATAACTATTGAAGGAAAATAAATAAATAGGTGATTCCACTGACGTCAGATAGTGGGTGTGCGTGTGTCCACCGTAATAGAGAAAATAGGTTTACAATAAAAAAATTTTAAAAAATCCCCAATCCTTTTCATTTATTGATTTATTTTAATCTAGGGGCAACTCAGAGTGTGGGCTTCTGTTGACAGGTGCCCAACCTTGGCTTTTATACAAATCACGCTGAAGTGTTTGACCTACTATTTAACATCCTGCCTGGAGGCAAAAACTTATTTAGGCTTTATGAATAGACTAAGATAGCACTGTCCAGCATAAGTTTCCCTGTGTAGTGCCTTGCCCCTCCTGAGTTGCAAGTTGATTATTGCAGGCACGAATATACTTTTCTTTCATGTTTCCATGTTGAGATTCTCCAATGTGCTTGTGTGTACATAGAGAAGAACACGTCAGCTGCTGTGCTGATGGTGCATGTGTATCATGTGATTTCACTCACCTGCTGTGTCCCTTCTGTCAGGAAACTTTGATTCCATGGGAGATGGTTGGGGGAATATCAAGGTTCAAGGTTCAAGGTTCAACTTTATTGTCAAATATGCATACATTGACATGTAGCATGGATGAAATTTATTTCTCTCAATCCTCAGCAAACAGTGAAAGACAATGTAGTCTAAACAGTATAAACATCTAGACGATATATACAATAACAGACGATATATACAATAAAAGCAGCATAAAACAATGGCACTTGAGGCTATTGAGGATAAAAGTGACGTAGTGCATTGTGCAATGTGCAATATGCAGATGACGGATAACGAGGGGAGGGTCATAGTCTGTGACAGGAGGCAGGGGTCGGGCAGAGGCAGAGGGTGGGGAGTTTGGGCAGAGCACGGAGGGAGTTGAGTCTCCTGACCGCCTGGTGGAAGAAACTGTCTTTGAGCCTGCTGGTTCTGGCACGGAGACTTTGCAATCTCCTTCCCGACGGCAGCAGGCTGAAGAGGCTGTGGGATGGGTGTGTGGGGTCGCCTGCGATCCGGATGGCATGGCGGGTCAGCCGGGAGTAGTAAATGTCCACGAGTGGGGGCAGAGAGACACCAATGATCTTCTCAGCTGTTCTCACGGTGCGCTGCAAGGTCTTTTGGCAGGACACAGTGCAAGCACCATACCACACAGTGATACAGCTGGACAGGATGCTCTCAATGGTGCCTGTATAAAATGTCTGCATGATGGGGGGCGGGGCTCTTGCTCTCCTCAGTTTGCGGAGGAAGTACAGGCGCTGGTTGGCTTTTTTGGCCAGTGATGCGGTATTGTGGCTCCAGGACAGGTCTTCAGAGATGTGCACTCCCAGGAACTTGGTGTTGCTCACTCTCTCCACTGTGGCACCGTTAATGGTCAGTGGAGCATGCTGGGAGTGCGTCTTTCTGAAGTCCACAACAATCTCCTTTGTCTTCTCCACATTCAGGTGGAGATTGTTGTCCTTACACCACAAGGCTAGCCTGCTCACCTCACTCCTGTAGCTTGTCTCATCGTCGTTGTTGATGAGACCCACTACAGTCGTGTCATCCGCAAACTTAACAAAGAGGTTGGAACTGGAAGAAGGAGTGCAGTCGTGGGTCAGCAGTGTGAAGAGGAGGGGGCTCAGCACACATCCTTGTGGGGCTCCTGTGTTCGTCATGATGGTGCTGGAGGTGTTGCCGCCGACCCGAACTGCCTGTGGTCTCTCCGTCAGGAAGTCCAACAGCCAGTTGCACAGGGAGGTGTTGAGCCCCAGGTGGTCCAGTTTGTGGATGAGCTGCTGCGGAATGATGGTGTTGAATGCTGAGCTGAAGTCGATGAACAGCATTCTGACATGTGAATTCTTGGTCTCCAGGTGGGTGAGGGCTGAGTGAAGGGCGGTGGAGATGGCGTCTGCAGTTGATCTGTTCTGCCGATATGCAAACTGGTAGGGGTCCAGGGAGGGGGGGAGGGCAGACTTTATGTGCTGCATGACTAACCGCTCGAAGCACTTCATGAGAATGGGGGTGAGTGCGACCGGGCGGTAGTCATTGTAGCTGGAGGGTGACGACTTCTTCGGGACCGGGATGATGGTGGTGGCCTTGAGACAAGTGGGGACAACAGCCTGGCTCAGTGAGGTGTTAAAGATGTCTGTGAAAACATCAGTGAGCTCCTCAGCACAGTCTCTCAGGACGCGACCCGGAATGTTGTCAGGACCTGCTGCTTTCCGGGCGTTTGTTCTCCTGAGGGAATGCCTCACACTATCCTGGGAAAGTGTCAGCACCTGGTCACCAGGAGGGGGTGGGGTCTTCTGTGCTGGGGTGTTGTTGTCTGTCTCAAAACGGGTGAAGAAGTCGTTCAGGTTGTTCAGCAGCGAGATGGCGCTGTCGCAGGTGTGCGGAGAGGGCTTGTAGTCCGTGATGGTCTGGATCCCTCTCCACAGGTTTCTGGTGTCTCTGCTGTCCTTGAACTGGTCTGTAATCCTCCTTGAGTATTGTCTTTTGGCCAGTCTGATGCCTCGTGACAGGTTGGCCCTGGCAGTCCTGAGGCCCGCCACATTTCCAGCTCTGAAGGCGGTGTTCCTGGCCCTTAGTAGCCTGCGGACCTCACCTGTCAGCCATGGCTTCTGATTGGCTTGGATAGTAATGGTTCTGGTGACCGTGACATCATCCATACACTTCCTTATGTAGGACGTGACGGTCTCCGCGTACTCGTTGAGGTCAGTTGTTGCGTCTGGTAGGGGTCCAGGGAGGGGGGAGGGCAAGATGATTGTGGAGCATTTGACGCATGATGGGACTCGACTGTTCCAGGGTTCCACTTCAGCATCGAGGATCAGCAATGCGTTCCCCAAGCACGATTTCAGACAAACAAACGGCAGCAGAACACGCAAAGTCTCTGTTGGTTCTGTTGAAGAGTAGGGACGGGAAACCGTAGCGGTGCATACAAGAAGACAAAACAAGAACAAGAAGCTGTAGCGTGCATTGCCGAAAAAAGAGGTTGGTTCACTACTCCTGTCCCATGTCAATCCACTTTGATTCATATCACTGACTCTCAGTTCCAAATTGGCATCTGCACTCCACATCCTAAACTCCAGCAGCCATCCATCCAGCCACACCAACGCAGACTGTCGAACAGCGGCGCATCTCCGCTGAACAAAACGGAGCAGTGAAAAATTCTGCCCATTACAGGCGCAAATAACACAAGCGACCCGGTGCTGTCAAGCGGCGACTGTCAAATTGCGCCGACATTTCCCCGCACCATCAAATTCAGTGCTGGTACACGTGTGCTGTCAAAAAGGTGCAACCACCAAGCACAGACTCTTCACCTTCAAAGAATGCCGTGACCAAAACCCTGAAAACAGCCGACAATGGGCCCACATGAAGCACTGGTTATGTCAAAAGGACAGGTCAGCGTCAGGTGTATTTCTGTTTTTATCTGCAATGTAAACAAGTAGTGAGAATCATTGCAAAGTTTCTTTTCGCTTCTTCTAATAAGTGGTAAAAAGCAGAAATATACAGCATACAGAAGGTCTGATGAGGGCGTATATTGCGTTCATCGAGAGATTTCTCTGCCTGAGGTAGTTGAGCAACTGAGAACTCTTGAGAGCTTTCCTGAAATTCAAAAGGAGACTGAGATTAAGGGCAGGCTACTGTTCAGGAGAAAAAGACAAGACAAGGGCGCAATACACTTTAGTCTCAGTTTGGTATCACACAAATCTCATCGGTATCAAGGAGAAGTAAATGAGACACGTTAGAGATGTCCTTTCTGCATTTCCTTTCCACTGGGATGTGTCATTCATTGTCCCCGCGGATCGCGACAATGTACCGCCAGAGAATCTCCTCATCCGTTGCAAATTGAAATAAACTAAGACAGCTGTTGTATTCAGCAGAAGCCAGACACTAAGGCCCACAGCAATGTTCAGCAGTAGTGCTCATTTTTCGGGGAAACTACAGCTTTCTCGTTTTTTTCTTGCCAGAGCTTTGACGATCAGTTTTTTTTTTTTAAAGACCGTAAACCAGGGGTCGGCAACACGCGGCTCCAGAGCTGCATATGCGGCTCTTTAGCGACATCTAGTGGCTCCCTGGAGCTTTAGAAAAAATGTTTGAAAATGGAAAAAGAATTTGATAGTAGGCTAATATAGCTCCAATAGCTATAGATACATGTTGCAGCTCCGAAAAAGGAGAGCTGTGGTGTTGGTTTTTTAAAACTTACACTTTATTTATGCATTTAACAGTCTCGACAAACACAGAGACGTCTGCGTCCGACTCCGTGCCTTCTCTCTTCTCGTTCGACTCGAGAGGCGTTCAAAGACAGCCTCCGAAAAACGGAAATTAATGATCACTTCACTGACACTAAGAAAAGCGAAAATAATGCACCAAAACAAAAAATCAAGCGAGGAAATCACAAAATAAATTCTATGGGGGCGTTTGTGAACACACAACAAACAATTCTGAGACAGTCCAGTCTACTACATCCATACAGCATGTGTTTCCTTCATTGTAAGTTTTATAGAAGGCTTTTATTTTTTTGTGGCTCCAGACATATTTGTTTTTTTTTGTCCTATATGGCTTTTTCAACATTTTGACCCCTGCCCTAAACGCAATGGTGACTGTCTGACATGGAAGTACTTGGACTGGTTGAGTCCCGCCCCCTCCATGGCATAAACCCCATCGTGCATGATGAGGTTTCAAGCATATTTCTACAGATGACTGAAATGAAATTCCAAATGTTACGGTCTTTATTGGCTGCGGTTCCCAGGTGGTCTACAAACACTGATGACAAACATTCACAAGTCACATGTCCACTGAAGGCAATTTTTTTAAAATAATTTTTGAAACAAGCTTCAGAAATAACTTCTGAAATATCCTAAAAAAAACACAATATCTGGGGATGACTGATGTAACGGTATCCCAAGATGGAGAACAATGATGACTGATGAATGAGCCCCACTCAACACTCGACTTGAACAAAATCACAAATCCATGGCAATGACACACTTTTCCAGTAATTAAAACATTTTACTGTGTTTGCGTGTGTGTGTGTGTGTGTGTGTGTGTGTGTGTGTGTGTGTGTGTGTGTGTGTGCTGCGGCATGGTCATGCTGGGGCTGTGATGCTCTACGAAGCTCGCTGTGACCCAACAAAGACAGACAAGCAATTCCCTATAAAGTCAGTAGAAATGTGAGAATGTGACTGTGGTTTGGTCTGGTTTAATATTGATCGAAGAATGGTTTCTTTGGAACATGGATGGTGGATGGCTGTGTTGACGTTGACTGGGGTTCTCATTTCAAGCTTATTTCACCATGCTTCTTTGTTTGTGTGTGTATGCGCAAACGTGTGTGTGTGTGTGTGTGTGTGTGTGTGTGTGTGTGTGTGTGTGTGTGTGTGTGTGTGTGTGTGTGTATGAGGCTGTAGAAGAGCCAGAGGCGACTCATGTGTGAAATTGTGTGATGGTTTGTCCATTGCGCTTCATTTAGCCACACATCACCCATCTCTCATTCCTGACAAGTTTCTTAACTGCTCCAAAACACGCCTCGGGGTGGGGTGGCAATGAAGCCCTGACAGTATACAATGAGGAGTGTGTGTTTGTGAGCGTGTTTGTGAGGGCTAAAAGTGAGACTAATAAAGCCAGCAGCTGCCATGGAAACCAGGGTAGAGACCTCATTCTATCTGTCTAGGGACCCATCAGGATTTCAACCATGGTCCAAACATGTGTACTGTATACACAAGCAACCCACAATTAAACGTAGCAAGTGACTCTTAGAGTGGGAGGTCTCCAGCGCACACACACGGACAGCATGCATACAAACAACAGATTAAGGTCTATGCAATAAGATGTGGTACTATGAAAAATAGGGGCGTTCCCTGTTCAATACCAACGGCACATAATATCTTAACGCACGAACACGCCCGAACTGAATTCAACTTCAACACATGACGATACAGTCACAACATCCACCCATTTTCTGCAGTCCCTGTGCTCTTCAGCGTTGTGTTGAGTTGGAACTGACTCACCCAGGTGAGCCAAGTCGTACATTGGAGAGGTCACCAGCTCTTCTTTCATTTTAGTTGATTTGAGCGAGGGGCGAGCAAGCAGCAAAGAATTAAACATAAATAAATAAATAACCCAAAAGGAGGAGGCAGAAGTGACGGACCAAGCCACAATAGACATTTTGGTAGCAGCCGTTAAATTAAGCGAAAAGAAAATGACATCAGGAATAATTTTACAGTTTAACCTCAGCGAGTCCCAGGGACTCGCTGATCAGAAAAGTATGAGTCCCATTATGCATTTAGAGAGTCCCAAATTTCGAATTCTGAAATGGTCTACTTATTCAATTGCATATGCTAAAACACAAACAACAACAATATACATTGATAATAGGTTTATTTCTTCTAAACAAATGCTGCAAAAATTTAAATAATTCAGGTATACAAGATTTGCTGAGAAATAGGTTCTTATTTCATCCCATGGTTCAGTCTTTGAGTTCATAAATTTTCCTCTCTTTACTCTGCTTCCAATGATGCAAGGCTTTCTCAACGTCAACCTATTATCGCAAAAACTATCCAACTTTAGCTGCTTCCTCTGTGATATCTCCGCAATAAACTTTCGCAACACTTGTTCGCAACATTTGTTTTAACGTTACACAACTTGACAATCGTCTGCTTTCCGCGAGGTTGAAGGCCGATCTCGCCAATCTCGTCTCGCGAGAACGGAAATCTCGTCACACGAGATTACTTAACCTGAGATCAAAACAACAATGGCGGCAATTGTCGAACTGCTGGAAAAAAAGATGTACCGTAGGTTTTTTTTTTTTTGTTTGTTTTGACTGACAAATTTCTTTGCGTCCCAAAAATGCACATTATTTGGAACTGTGCGTCCCGCGGGAAAATTCTGCGTCTAGGACGCGGGAAGCAGAGGTAACGATATGACTGATGACATAATACGATAAATGTTTATGTACCTCGAAGTATCTTAATTTTTTTTTCTTCATATACATGTATTAATAATTGACATGTTTATACTGTATTACATGTTCATGTTTTTACTTCTATAAATGTTCATACTGTATTTTACACCATAGTTGGCGGCCATTTTATCGGAAATGCTCACAACAAATTACGTACAGATTCATGATGTCCCTCGAGGTACGTCGTAACGAGCTTCGACTGTATCGCCACAAATGTCCACTTTATGCTTGATGTTTCAAGTGGGAATAAATTAAAGTCAGACAAAAAGTCAATACTGTTTCACATATCAACTTTGCTGATTCACAGGCAATCAAACAGTCTCCCTCCCAAGTGCTCTCTCTTCCCCGCATTCGACCTAAGTGCATCTGATGACATCTGAGGTCTAATAAATGCAACCTGGCCATTCAGACTGCGGTCACATTGCAAAAAATCCGATGAGTATCCAATCTAATACCAGGTATGAAAGTGGCCAAGGTGGGATTTAAAAAAAATCCAAAACTGAGCTGTTCAAATTGTCATTACTGGAAAATTAAAAAAAGAAAAAAAATGATACGGGTCGCATACAATCCGGGTTGGACTTGCCTGGATCTTAGTTCCATTTTATTTAGTTATTTTTATTTTTATTTTTTGCCCATATGTGACACATGTTTGATTAGTTGCATGCAGTGTGAACTGTACAAATTTTTTTCGAATCCGACCTGGGCCTCTTTCGTTTGGCCTCAGTCTGAACTGCCAGGTTGCATCTATCCGACCTCGACGTCATGAAAAACCCAATACCTATCAGAAACACAGACCTACATTCACAACTTTAATGAAGTGGAAATAATTTGTTTCCAACAGTCTTTTGTCTTCATTTCGTTGCATCTCTCTCTCTTGGCTGTGCAGCTTCCAGTCCTCTGTGGGTAATTTTTTTTTTTTCTTTTTGGTCCCGTCAGATTCCGATGTGCTCTCATGCACATATTATTTCAGGACGTCGAGTGCAGGCGTTGACCACGTACGCACGCACACATGGCGCGCACACACACTGGTTCTCCTTTTAGCCAATTAGATTGTAGATGTTGCCTTGGTTTTAAATGGTAAACGTCTCCCATACTGAAACAGCCACACTTAGTCTTACTTTTTTATTGTTGATTAAAAATTTTAGTCATAGTAAGGGATGCCCAAATCGCTGACAAAGAAAGAATGATAGACCGGTACAATTTAATCACGTGCCCACCTCAGAAAATTACAATATATGAAAATGACTCTTATACCTGTTCACATAAACATACTGTCAGGAGTCTGGAAGGTTCCTGACAGAATCGGACTCTACAAAATTAGACTCAGATGAGGATGTACAAAAATATTTATCCACAGAAAAATGGCGCAAGGCCGACAAAGTACAACTAATGATGCTCGTCAACAGAACAAGATAAAAGTGTTTGCAATAGGCAAGGAACCCCCGAGCTGAAAGAGAACCAAATTGCGACAAATACAAACTGAAAATACCTTACTCAATAAAATGACTGCCGGTACTTACAAGAAAATGGGGAACAACAAACGAGGCACGCAAAAAACGGAGCAAAATCTGGAAACGTCTAGAAAATTGCACATGAACAGTGGCTTGAGCAAGGCGAATTATCCGACAGTCTGTCATTGACAGGGAAATCCTTAAATAGTCTGTTAAAACCCTTGTGCTGCAGTCGATGTAAATAATTTTATATAATGCAGCATACAATTTTCCAAAAATTGTAAAAGTATTATTCCTGAATATTTATTTTACTGTCAACCACTCGACATGTTCAGTGGCATCAGCGCTATACATACACATATAGTTCTTATTTTTTTCTTTGTATTTTTGCCCTCTATGGACAATAAATGCGGTACTGTGCTATGACCAAAACATATACAGTGTATATATATCTATATATATATAAAACATTAATTGGAATATTTCATATCACACAATTTTTATGCTTTGTCTTTGATTTAAAGATGACAACACGCAAAAATCTACAAAAATTGTAGAAATTGTAACACAAGGGATTCCATACTAGGAGACACAAGAACACAATTTTGGTGAGGGGTTTGAGGCATAGTTTACCAAGATTTTATTTTTTATTTTTTTGCTACCAGATTAAAAAACCTCAAAGGTTCCATTGCATCCAGTCTTTCCTGACACTCTTTGTGAGATCTAAAAGTAAACAGTTGGCTAATGTAATGACACATGGCCAAAAGATTTTCACTCTAGTTTGTTTGCTTGCCCGAATCCATTCTGCTCAGCCCTCCAGCCAGCCTCCCAGAAGTCTCGGGATGCTGCCTGTCCCTGCAGTCGTTCAATCTGTAGATAACTTCTACTTCATCACCAACTGGCAATGTGTCTTCAGTAAGAAACTTGAGCCTCTTTATCAGAACAGAGCTGTAACATAAAAGCTGGCATTCAAACGACTTTTCCTTTCAGTCGGATCCCAGGGAAGCTGAATATTGTGACAACTTTTTTTTTGTTCTTTCCCCCCCACCTGAAGAGACAATGTAAATACACACACAATTCCTGGCAGGGGCAAGAAGCAAGCACGCACGCACGCGCGCACACACACACACACACACACACACACACACACACACACACACACACACACACACACACACACACACACACACACACACACACACACTTGATCCCCCATCCCTCTCTTGATTTAGAATTCTGTTCAGGGCAGTTTGCCATTTGCATGAGTAGGTTAGCCATGCATGGGGAGGCAAAATTCATGAATGATAAGCAACCCAAAAACTTTGTGTGGGTGTGCATGGGTGCACGAGAGGAGGGAGCACGCTTGTTGAATCACTCCCTCAAAGCATCCACCTTTTTCTATCAATCTGTTCATCTATTCATCCTCATGTACGTCGGTGGTATGTCATAAAGACAGCCCCCAACATCTGACACACTCACACACAGACGTACGCCTCCATGATGTGTCATATGCCTTCCACTTGCCTCTTTCCATCATTCCCCACCTGCTACCTACACATGCTCTGCCTCCCTGCCTCCCCCATCTCTTTTTTTTTGGTGTACTCTTTTTCATTCTTTTTCTCCACTCTTCCTTCTCCTCCTCCCCCTCCGCACGCTGTGTGTCAGCGATACGAGACACAACGAAAAATGTTACGGCAGATAAAGCTAATAAGAGGAAAGGAGCCACGTCAACCACCCCGAAAGGAGGCAAGAACTGGAGTGAGTTTTACTTCTAAACCCTCATGTGTCTGACGTTTCTTTCATGGAATATCCCAGAAGATGAAGGTTAGGAAGAGGGAGAAGATGGGAGATGGATTCGAAAGCGGACAGCAGTGATAAAATTCAGAGGGCAGGACTTGCCTGAGGAGGGTATGCACACACACGCGCGCACACATAAGCAGACGCACATTAAAAATTCAAAACCAACATAAAGAGACACAAAAACACGTGCGTGTGCTTCTCATACTTTTGCTTTGGGTATTGAACTGCTTCTTATTCACTCATGCTGCGTGGTTGTGTCCGCAGGCTGTGGTTGCGACTAATTTTCAAAGTCTTTTCTGGACTCAAGTAAAACAGGGGTTGCTCTTCTCTGTACTTCTTTTTCATTCTAATGAATTCCCCCCAGTGCAGAGTCTCAAAGAGCTTGTCTTTCCCTCACTGACTCCTTCGATCTGGGTCCCATACATGTTTCCCACTCTCCCCATCTGTCTTCCTTTGAGAAGCAGATAATTGGATGTGGAGATTGGCTTCTCTATGGTTCAGCAAAGAGGACTGAAGCCGCTTTGCCACACATGGACACACACACACACCTGGAACTCATGGCTTATGTGCATGTGATACTTTTTTTTTTTTCATGCACAAAAAGGAATTGAATTGAAAACTGTCGACTAATCTCATTTACTCTCCAATACGTTGTCGTCACCTACCAACCATAAGTATACATTGACTTTAGAAGAAGTTAAAAAAAAAAAATCAGCCTCACAGTTTGAGGTTCAGTGCTCAAATCTCTGCTGCGGTCTTCCAGTGTGGAGTTTGTATGTTCTTTCCATGCTTGTGGGTGTCTTCCCACTGGTGACTCCACCCACCTTCCATAAAGATGCATTTTACGTCGATTGGTAATTCTAAATTGTCCGTAGGTGTGAATGCTTGTGGAGGCTCTCAGTCGTGCAGGAAAGTTCCATCGTAGAAAGGGTTCTGTCAGTCGTCATCTGTACCTGTGGGTAAAAAACAAAAAAACGTCCTTTTTTGTTTTTTGTTTTTTACCCACAGGTACAGATGACGACTGACAGAACCCTTTCTACGATGTAGGTGTGAATGTAACTGTGAATGGTTGTTAGTTAGTTGTGCTCTGCAGGTAGCAGACAAGTTGAGGGTGTCTTCCATCCATCCATCCATCCATTCTCTATTCCATTTTCCTCACTTAGGGTGATGCGACCCACATAGGTATGAGGTGAATATGCAAAGTCCACAGGAAGGCTGAAGCCCCGATTTGAAACCTGGATCCCTATACTGTGAGGCAGACATGCTAAGCAGGCGCCACCGTGCCGCCACGACTTGACGTTTGACATCTTACCAACACTAGCTGTAATATCTTCTCGTCAGAGGCATAGCTTCACTGTACAGTATGTCTCTGAACTCATAAATCTGAATATACGGTAAGAAATCAGAACGCCTAAAATATATAGAGAGATCCTTGCTTTACGATGGAGTTTCATTCCCACAGAGGCAACACAGGTAAATTACACTTTGTATTCTTGACATCTTCTTACGCTTTTATGCAAACTAGTTCATTTGACATCATTCCTAAATTCAAAATGTTATATTTCGGGACCGGTGACTGAGCGACCTTTGAAAAGTAAGAAGGAAAGAAAGAGGCTCGGGAGTACCAGGGGCCATGTGATGTGTGGCAATAAGTGAGGGTAACAGAAAAAGTGATTGAATAGAGAACCCCCCACGCCCCAAAAAAACGAGTTGTTAAGATGCTCTCTCTGGTATGACAGTAGGTGACAAGATAGAAGGGTCATAACACACACACACACACACACACACACACACACACACACACGTATAAAGGGGTATAAAGGGATGCCCTCTCACTCTTTTGTCCTCTTACTTTTTGTTGTGGCACTCCTGTACCTCATTATTCTTTCTCATTCTCCTCTTCACCTTCCCGCCCAACCACACTCCCCTCCTTCCCGTCCTCCTCCTCTCCTTTCCTCCTACTCCAGCTGCTTAGCTCCTTCCAGTCCAATCTCATTGTCCTTAGACACACATGCGCATCGCTACCGTTTGTGCATGTGTCTGAGTGAGGACAGGGGGGTGCAGCCGGTCATTTTGAACACGTCCATTGAGCAGAGAGTCATGCTCGCGTCCGAGGTGAGTGTTTTCCCTCTTCATTCAACTTTTCACCGTTTTGGTTTCTGTCGGCATTTAAGTTTGACTTCAAAATATGCATGTTGCATGTTTTTATATCATAGACACAGTGTGAATAGTTTTTTTCTTTAACACTATTGCCTTCCTCGCGTGTGATGATTACTTTGATATCGTTGGCATAAACAGAGGTCATAGGGGTCGAAAGTGGCTATTTGCTGGCTGTTGAATTAGATGCGACAAAATTGTACCTTGTCCACTGTGTGTATGTGTGCGCGCGTGCATGCACTCGTAGTCAGAGGGTGCACTTCGCTTGGCTCTGTACGTGCTCTGTTTCAGAATTAAGAACTATAGCGCTAGAAATCTTTTCTCTTTCGCTCGTTCTCTCTCACCCACATACATGTTCGCATTCCACTGCGGATTAAAATATTTCCCAGCAGGGTTTAAGGGTGAACAGAAATAGATGTAATTCTAAATCAGAACCCCAAGTTCAACTCAAGCTGCCTCACCAACTTCCCTTTACAGCCAGACACTTCAACACTTTCTCACCATAAAAATAACACAACCCGTTTCGTGTTAATTTACAAAGCAACTGTGGGGAATAAGGAATTAGTGTGAGTTAAAACTCAAGAAATACTGTCGACACCTTTGTCTCAGTGCTGCACATAGAAAGTAATTTTTATTCACCACAGCTGCATGTTACTGATGAGAATGTCCCCAATTTCTATCCTCCGGGCCACAAAAAAAATTAAGTGAATAAAAAAGTACAAGTACAATAAAGCACATTTGGACTGTCGAAATTGAATCTGGTGATGAAACACGTTATGACACACCAGCTGCCTCCGACAAAGCCTGAAATAGATGAAAAAGTGGTTTACAGATACGGAGAGTTGAAAGGAATGGGCCACGTGCTTTCATACTGTGTGCGTGTGTGAGTGTGTCAATTAGGGAGGGAGTGAAAGAGACGGATTGGAAAATTGTAAAAAATTGTATAATGAATGTTAAAAACAAAAAAGAAGTTACTCCAAAAAAATAGTTTCACTGTGGCTCTAAATGTGCTGCTACCATTGAAATCGCACATTCAAAATGCTATGTCTACTGATTTGTTTGATCAGTCCACACATGCCACGTTGCATGGCAATTAGTTCACGCTTTTTTTTTAAATGTATAACATAACTCTCAAGAACTTCTCTGTAAAAATGTTTCTAGTGTTCACTTGCTGACCGCTATGCTCATTAACTCTTTTATTCCCCCTGACGTATAAATATGTCAAGAAAAGCCACTATGACCGTCAACCCATACTTATACATCATTTCCTTTTTGTTTGCGTCGTAGAGTGCAGAAGGGTCTGGCGGAGCCTCTGACTCAGGATCAGGCTTGTCTGCATTGTAAATCATTTAAAATCTGGCAAGTGGCAGCAGGTGTAAGTGATGAGCCAGGATCATGCTGCAGAACAAGCAGAAGTTGAGCGGGAGGGATGCAAGGGCGGAGTTGTGGAGTATCTTAGAGTCGGGTGGAGTAGCGTGTGGTTAGTTGTGAGTGCATTCGAACCAGTAATGATGGAGAAATCAAAACAATCAACCTGTGAGGATTGCTGCAGGATGCTTTCATCCACGCAAAGGTAAGAATCAGCCATCAAGGAGGCTCTGTGTGAACAAACGTCGTCTGCCTCATGCAAAAGCAACACCGCGGCAAAGGTACCTTCGCAAAGGCAAGCGAAGTTAAACCAGAATGCGATGTAAGACATGTTGAGTGCCCTTGTATCAGGGCAATTGTTCATTTTGTATCACACAAACACACACACACACACACACACACACACACACACACACGCACACACACACAAATATGCATAAATTGCAGGGTGAAGGGGACACATTTGCACGCGTACATGCACACGTGCAATGCACGTGCACACCCAAACATACACGTGCACATACTCACCGAACTCATTTTAACTTTTGTTCATAGTTCATTCGTTCAATAGAGTGCAGATGAATATTTTTGCTATCAAAAACCCTTTTTGTGGTGCCGTTTATGTTGTTTTGTCGAGGGGAAAGTCTTATTTAGATGTTTGAGCGCTCACAAAAGCAAAAAAAAAATAGCGGTGTCATACTTGGAAATAATGCTTTCGTTTACAAAAAGCTCTTTTTCTCCATTTTTTTTCCTCAGAAAGTGGAAATCTGATGAAATTTGTCTATTTTATAATGCTGATTGCTCAAGAGCAGAAAACGATCAAAACAAACGTTTCAGCTGAAAGAAGAGAGTCTCATCTTTCTTTTAGTTGGCTGCATGTTCATATCGCAATAGAACAGAATAATCCGTGGGCCTTGCAAATCGAAATTCAGTAAACCGGCTGGGATTGAGAGGTTTGCTCCAGTGAAAATGGCTGGGATTCAATTCGTTAATTAGATGTCTTTTTGCCTGACTATACTGAACACATAATTCTAATAATTGCTCCGTTGTCTCTTTGGTGCATAACGCAACCTACCGCATAGGAATCACAAAGCTTTTCCATATGTAGGGAGTGCAGCCTACTTGAGCAACCCCGCTGTATTCAGCCCCGCGAACAGACACAGAAAACAGGTGGGGCATGTTTCTGTTGGATCATGGTGAGTGCATTGATTTGTTAAGCACTGTTGAACTATCACCCAAAATAGCATTGAGCATTCGTTAAAATAACAACACACGATTACCAGATTGACTGAATTTTGTTATTAACAGTTCCTGGTGAGAATTTATTGCAAATGTGATTTGCAAACACTTGAATTTTGCACAAAGAAAATCTCTTTTCGACAAGTACTGTATTGGCCCGAATATACGACGGTGTTTTTTTGCATTGAAATAGGACTGAAAAAGTGGGGGTCGTCTTATATTCGGGGTCTAGACATTATACCCATTCACGACACTAGATGGCGCCAGATATCATTGAAGCGAATGCTGAACTTGACTCCCCAGGCCAAAGTGAACCCCTGTCACGAAGAATAAAAATAAAAATAGCGGTAGCACGAAGAAGAAAAATAAAAAAATAGTGGTAAGAAAGAAAATAGAAGAAAATAATAGAAGAGATAACAGAAAATGGAGAAACGCAGCGACAAGCTGGAGAAAAGTGGGTCGAAGATCGGCCAGGTTAACCGGCAGCTGAGGAGAAGTTATGATGTAATTTACATTTCAAAAACCAGAAGCCATTCATTTACGAACGTGATTGCACTTTAGTTTACATATTTAAATGTTCAGATATTAAAATTTGAATGAGGCAAAATAACATTCTTTTTCTCTCAAATATATATTGTTATAATCATTTCTTTCAGATGTACTGTAATTATTTTCTGTATAAAAATTTATTTGTGTTCAAAAAGTCTTTTTTCAAACTTGAGTCTTGAAAAAGAGGGGGTCGTCTTATAATCAGGGCCGTCTTATATTCGGGCCAATACGGTATAACTGTTTGCAACATGCAACTTTTTATTTCCCACTGGAGTGCCTGCACATCTCGGGCCTTAGGCACTATGGTATGCCCATGAGACAGAGTACTTTAGATGAAGGACATCCCGGGAACCTTTTCAGTAAGTTATGGAGTTGATGAATCAGGAGAGAAACAAAGTACAACGAGCTTGACATGAGTTCATCCTATGAGCTGGACGGATGTAGCCAAAGTGCCTGGCACGGAACGACAGCAATCCCCAACCAGTACCTCTGCTCTTTTAGCATGAGGATCATGTCCAGAAGCTCTGTATTGCTATCATCATAATTGTGTTAGGCTAATTTGTGATTAAACGCTTCAGGCAAACTAATGTAAATTTAGGGTAGGGGGTCCACACAAAAGGTGCTTTTGTGGATGTAAGCTTTGTAAAGCCCCTTTCCCACTGAATTGCGGGCGTTTTCGAAGGCAGTATTGAAATCTAAAAATCTTTTTCAAATTACCTCAAATGTTTACAGAATGCATTGAAACGTCAAAATTGTATCAGATTTTTTTTCTTAAGATGTTCAACACTGCAACTGTTCAATTTCATTGAGCCAGACTTAGTAGTTTTGAAAATAATTACTCGTAAAATTATGTATAGATTATTTTACCATATTATTGACATGAGGGACTCTTAGCGGGGGCTGTAACTGTATGTATTGGGGGGGGCTGCGTTTGCCTTGGACCAGGTAGCCTGATACAGTCAACTTTTGATGAGGGGCTTGTGCGTTGATGAAAAAAAGGCAGCCCGTAGCTGCGAGAACGCAAGTGATTTTACCATCACCACGTTATACGTACGTTATGGTAATACATATGGTTCAATTTGGCGCTAAGTGGGACTCCCTCTGTCACGGTTGCGAGGTGGTGTTGGACCCAAAATGCAGGCAGGAGGGAGGAGCAGGGTGTACTTGAAGAATTGTATTAAAACAGAGAAAACTAAATCCAAAGCAAACAAAGTCCAAAGTATCAAACAAAACACATGACCGAAGATAAAACATAACAATGACCAAAACCTGACTGAAACAAACATGACAGTCGCACAAAGCAACAGCAACAAACAAACATGACGGTGGCAAAGAGCAACAATGACCCGACAATGATTGCTCGGGCTGGGAGTCCTTTTAAAGCCACTAATTACCTAATGACCAACAGGTGTGCAGCTGCAGGGAGAGCCCTACAGTGCCACCTGTTGGTCCCAAACCGAATCATGACACCCTCACATTTGGAACTTATCTTCTCCAATTGATGTTGAGGGAACGGGGCCGCTTCCTCCAATCCCGTCATTCTCCCTTGCCTCTCTGCTTTGCGGCTGTCCCCGATTCCATACTCAAAGCACAATTCAGCATTTTACATTTTGAAATGGAGGGAAAGCTGAACCCTTCTGTAGCGGGACAACTCTATGAATGTTTTCAACCGGTTTGAGCAATTTGACCGACGATTTTCTTTTAAAGAACTGGAACAATTATAATATGGATGTAATGAGTGAGAGGGCTTGAGGCTCTTACAACGCCATAGATTAAAATAAATAAATAAATAAATAAATAAATAACTACAATTGGAACCAAGCCGTGACACCCATATAGAATGAGACGATGCAGGTACACGTATCGTTGCACCTTTACTAGAGAATACATACATGTCAATGCAAGATTAACAAAAACCTGAACATGGTTAGTTAATGGGTTAGCCTGCACTCACGTTTTACTGTCTTCTCCTATTTCCGTATGTCTGGTTTTATTTTCAATGCCTTTTCCTTTCTGCTCGTTTATCATCACCACCCTCCCGTTACTCTGTTTGTTCTTCCCATGCCTCATGCTTTCACTCTCCTCTCCAGCCTCTCAATTACATCCATCCCTAGAGGTGAACCTCTATGTGCAAACTTTAACAGACAATTTGAGTGTGAGTGTTTGTGTGTGCGTGTGAGAGAGAGAGAGAGAGAGAGAGAGAGAGAGAGAGAGAGAGAGAGAGAGAGAGAGAGTTCACATGCTACATAATGATATATGACCTATTATTAGCCAATCAGGTAGACATTTGGACACTCAGTATACAAAAGAGTGAGATCGGCTATAAGAGATCAAGGCCAGACGGGAGCTGTGTGTAGTGGTACATTTTTAATTAATGTGTATTCACACTGGGAATGCTGAGGAGTGTTCCCTGATTAGCTGTGATGCCTTTAGTGTTTCTCCTCCACCTCCTCCTCCTCATCATCATTATCACGGCACGAGATGCCCAAACTCTTGCTTCCCCCAATAATGTTCCATATTTTGCAGCTAGCATTTCTCTCGGCAGCAGAAAATTTTTGAGGATTGTTTGATGGTCTAATTAGTATCTCCAGCATTTTGAGTATCTCTTCATTGATGACCCATTACTGAGTTGCAGACACAATTTTAGCTGCAGTTAAACACATTTAGGTTTAGATTTCTCTGTGAGGTTAAACAATTCCATTTTATTTGAGATAGATAGATTCATTTTTGGATTTTTACACACACACACACACACACACACACACACACACACACACACATATATATATATA